>NC_072010.1:42204626-42504626 GCF_027791375.1 Indicator indicator
TTTTTTTTTTGTTTAAGTTGGTTGGTTTCAGGATGTTTTTGTGTGTGTGTTTGTGTGTGTGTGTGTTTTGAAGAATGTTGAATGTAAATACATTAGAACCTTTCAATAGTTAAAGTTTTTATGAAATAATTTGTGCTATGATAATTTAAGAAAGGAGGCATTTATTTCAAAATTAACACTTTATTTATTTTGATTGAATCTATTTTCAACTAAAATATCAAAAGGACAGCAAGGCCTCTTCCATATTCAGGACATAAAAACCAAATTACTAGAAAACAGACAAACAAACAGATCTAAATTGCAACTGAAGATAGAAAGCCAAGAAGACAGATTTTGGAAAACAGAAATACATTTCAAACCATATAAACATTTTAAGTATCTCCCATAAGGTCACGTAAGGTTAAAAGCCTGATCTCTTGAGAAAATAACAAGGAGAGAGAGAACGTGGTATATGTTTTTCACATATATATTTGACTACCAATTTTGAAAGCTGTTCACGTGCTGCTTGGTGAAATTCAGCTGAAATCAGCAGGATGTAAGTAAATTCACTGTGCGCCCGTAACAACCTACCTATCTTTCATTACTTATCTTGCAATTTGCAGAATGATTCCACTCACATGTTAACTATGCCTGCTATTTGCACCGTTGCATTGCTTTTGCTATATTGTGATCTCTTGCCTACATGCATCACTGCTGTGGTTTTGCTGGCACAGAAACACAGGTGAGCCATGGGCTGCAAGCTGTTAGCGGTTGTGAGCCAGCCAGGACAGCTGACTTGAGTTGGCTTATAGGTGTATCCCATACTATGTTCACACTTCTTATAAAAAAGAAGGTTTGCTATAAAGAGGGGAGTTTCCTGGTAAAGCCTTCTGCTTGGGATTCCTGATTTGGCTCTTCCTCACCCCTTTCATGCTCTTGACCACTGTCTTTCTGTTTAGTGTGACTGCTGCACTTCTGCTGGGCTATGTATGAGTTTATATACTCTGTATTGACATTGGTACTGGTTTGGCTATTTCATTAAATACATTTTCTTTTCAAACTGAGGGTCTTCTCTCCTTTTCTTGATTTCTCTTTTCTACTAGGGAGGAGACATCAGGTGGTAGAGTAACTGCTAGCTTAATATACAGGCTACATGTAGACAGCCACTTAGCTTCCATTGACATCATCCTGGTACTTGGTAGAATATTTTTGTTGCAATACTTCCATTTTCTTTTCACAACATAAGATTTAAGTATACAAATCCCTACATGAAGGAATATTTCAACTCAGCCACACAATTTCAAGAAATATGGCACAGTTATCCTATAAAAAAAGTGTTTGACTCTGTACACTATACATTAATTTTCTGCACTAAGTGACCATCAGTAAAAAGTGCTAAGGGCTGTTCTTGGGCATAAATATGAGCTGATATAAAATTCAGTGTTTATTTACTGAATTGAAGCAAGTAATTTGATTGCTTTACTATTTGTACCACTCCTATTTAGAGATTTTAACAAGGCTTTTGATGTAATTTTTTCTTTTTTTGCTTGAAAGAAATGTGCTGTACTAAAAGGCTTTAGCTATTTTTATATGTCCATTAAGAAGGAAATGAGTGGAAATACTTTCATCTGAAATGTTAATAGAAAGAAAAAAAAATCTTAATTTTCCATGAAGGGAAAGTAATTTCTGCTCATATCAAATGTCTGTATGAGGCATATTTCACTTCAAGAGGGTATTTTTTTAATTATTATTTTAAATTTTATAAATCCATGTTTGACTCTCTTAGTAATCAACACGGCTTTGAGAGTTAGTGTCAACTGTCATGAATGTTGTTACTTCTTTGAATGTCTTTAAGAAAAGCCTGCATGTATGGGATATAAAGTAATATTAATTGGAATTAACATTATTAAGAACAGAGAAAAATTAGAGACTGTAGGGTATAGCAGTCAAAGATATATGATCAATGAAATTTATGACCTTCCTCAAAGCAAAAAGTGATTTTGGACTCTTTCCACTGACTTTAAATGGTTGCAGAAGAAGCCTTTATTAAAAATTGAATTTTTTTTTTAAATCCAACCCCAAGTCTGTTTTCAAATAAAGCAAGAAATTCCAACTGTATGTGCTTTGATCACATGCAAGTAGCACATATTTGTTTTAAGTCAGGACAATGTGTTAAATTGCCTCTATCAGATTTAGTTACCCAAATTGAGAAGCTTCATGCATTGGATTGCTTTAGGAAAACCAAAATATTAATGGATTTAATAGTATGACACAGAACTGAGAAACTCCATGAGAAAATGGCCTACCTGAAGGTCAGACAAAATATTTTGGAGAATAGTATTTGATATCTGTTTAGGCAATCGAATAAGTTCCTATGCCTCAGTTGTTCAAAGTAGTCACTTTGGCAAGGAAAAAAAACAACCAACCAACAAACAAATACAACAAAACTAACAACAAAAAAACTCTAACAAAACCAACAAACACATACACACACAACCTCCCCCCTCAAAAAAAAAAAAAAAAAAGCAAAAAAAAAAAAAAAGAAAAGAAAAATCCAACCAAATGAAGACCCCTCAATACCAAACAGAAGATTCAGACTTTCTGTTTTAAATTCTCAGAAGACTGTATACTTACCTGCTGTGGCAGGGGGGTTGGACCAGATGATCTCTTGAGGTTCCTTCCAGCCCCTAACATTCTGTGATTCTGTGACAACATAAGGATTCAGCAGAGGGGCAAGCTTAAAGATTGCAGGCTCCCCATTTATGTGGACAGCTTTCAGGTTAGAATATATATATATTGAAACATGTCCAGATGCCTGAAGAAAGTATGATTTCTGTGAAGTCATCAAAGGCTTGAAGCTTATAAAATTAGTACTGCTTCTAGTATGTTGCAAGGTGTCAGGACAGGAAGAAAAAGGTTTGGTAAGATTAGTGATGTCAAAGCAAAGTCAAAGTCATCAGTGCTGAGAGGTCAGAAAATCAAAACACAGATCTCTGAGAGATTTGTTTGGGAGAAGAAGAAATTTTGGTGTGAGCATATCAAAAGCTTGGACAGCTCTCTTACGATCCAAGGGAATCTTTTAAATTGTTTTCTTAGAAGATGATTTTCAATTAAGAATACAAGACAATCTGAGGGGATGGTTAACTCCTGAGGCTTGGAATGCCTTTTTAAATACAATTTGATCAAAGTTAAATGAGCTGGACATTAACCTGTGTTGGAAAACTACCAAGGTTTTCCCACTCTGAGGAAAAGACTGAGAATCCATCACTTTTCCAGAAGGTCATGATTCAGGATGTATTTTGCATAACTGTAGCCTAAAGCATGAAAGGAGAAGTGTTTGAGTCATATAGAAGAAACAACAGACTGTCAGCTTTATTCCCTACTGTCTTGGTTTATTACACATGAAAAATGTGAATGGACTCATTGAAATTCATTATATTCTTCTGTTCATGCTTTCTGAAGATCTTAAAGTTAATTACTGTTCTAGAACTGTATTGTTCGATTTAAAATGTAGAAAGTCATGTAAATGGTTATTTTAAAAAAGTATTTTAAAAAATCCATTTAAGGTTATCTTTAGGGTAAAACTAGGGATACAGAAATCAGTAAAACGATAAAGTAGATCCAAAGGAGTAAAAATTTAATTTGCTGAATTTATGTCTAACAGTTCCAACTCAGTGAAAAACAGGAAGTCACAATTGCACCTTCAATTACAGATTCACAGTTTTACAGGCAGCACTCCCCTGTGTTTACTCTTTTAGGCTGGTGAATTCACTAAAGAATATTTCCATTTCTCAGCTGGAAATTTTAGATGGTGAAATGCTTCCTGTTGTGTAAAGTAGCACTATGAGGGTGTTTTATTCCTCTGACTTCATGTATCCATTTATCCAGATCACTAAATATGAATGACATTTCTTTACCTAATTCAGGTGATTAGGATGCTTAATATCACTTTTTATAGTTTTTTTATTATGATAGCAGAAATATCCTTTATTAGCAGAAGATTTGAATTGTAGGCTCATCCTGGAGGTCATCTCTAATCACATGGAACACAGGAAGGTTATCAGGAGTAGCCAACATGGATTTACCAAGGCAAGATCCTGCCTGGCTAATCTGATAGCCTTCTATGAAATCATGACCAAATAGGTGGATGAAGGAAGAGCAGTGGATGTCATATACCTTGACTTCAGTAAGGCTTTTGATACTGTCTCCCATGACATCCACATAGAAAAGCTCAAGAAATGCAGCATAGATGGTTGGTCCATGAGGTAGATTGAAAACTGGCTCAACAGCAGAGTTCAGAAAGTTGTCATCAGTGGCACAGAGTCAAGCGGGAGGCCTGTGGCCAGTGGTGTTCCCCAGGGATCAGTATTGGGTCCAGTTTTGTCCAATATCTTTATCAACGACCTGGATGAGGGGATTGAGAGTACCCTCAGCAAGTTCGCTGATGATACAAAACTGGGGGGGTTGGCTGACACCCCCTCAGGCTGTGCAGCCATCTAACGAGATCTGGGCAGGCTGGAGAGCTGGGTGCAGGCAAATCTCATGAATAAGGGCAAGTGCAGGGTCCTGCATCTGGGGAGGAATAACAGCAGGCACGAGTACAGGTTAGGGGTGCCTGGCTGGAAAGCAGCTCCATGGAAAATGACCTTGGAGTCGAACTGGACAGCAAGTTCTCCATGGGATAGCAATGTGCCCTTGTGGGCAAGAGAGCCAATGGGATCCTGGGGTGCATCAAGAAATGTGTGTCCAGCAGATCTAGGGAGGTTCTTCTCCCTCTCTACTCTGCCCTGCAGAGACCACACCTGGAATACTGTGTCCAGTTTTGGGCTCAAGAGAGACAGGGACCTGCTGGACACAGTCCTACAGTGAGCCATGAGGATGATTAGGGGACTTGAGCATCTCCCCTATGAAGAGGGACTGAGAGCTGGGGCTGTTTAGTCTTGAGAAGAGTGAGAAGGGACTCATCAATGTATATAAATACCTGAGGGTTGGGTATCAAGTGGAGAGGGCCAATCTCTTTTCGGTGGTGCTCAATAATAAGACAAGGAACAATGGGTACAAACTTGAACACTAGAAGACTTCGCCTCAACATGAGGACAAACTTCTTTACAGTGGGGGTGATGAAGCACTGGACTGGGCTGCCCAGGGAGATTGTGGAGTCTCTTTCTCTGCAGACTTTCAAATCCATATGGATGCATTCCTGTGTGGACTACCCTAGATCTCTGGAGGACCCTTCCAACCTCTAATGTTCTACGATTCTATGATTCTATGAATTCTTATGAAAACCGGTGATAAAAATGTGATTTATGTTTAAGAAAAAGACTAAGGTTTCAAATTATAACATTTGCTTCAAGACAAATTGCATCACAGTAAAAAATTATAGCCAACAATAAGATCTGATGCCTGAGAAATTTTTTGAGATGTTTGCTACCATTATCAGTTGGCTCAAAATTTCACCCTAAATATCTATACCTATATGGCTATGTCAATAGTTGGAATTCCATGCAAGTAAAGATTATGTTCTTACCCTATTCAACAACTATATTGACTTCATTAGGAGACATTTGTGCAGTATGTCCAAGTGTTACCCCCTAGTTCTGCACTCTCTCGATCTTTCCCATCATGACTATGGCTACATGTTGTCTTCATAGTTGGGCAAAATTAGACTGAAAGAAACAAGACCAAATGACCCATGACATGGATACTTTTTATGATAACAGAAATAGACTTCCTGATGCTGGAGCCTTAGACTATAACTGCTTAGAGTGAGCAACTTTTGGGCTTCAAAATATGTTGAATTAAACTTCTGTCTTTGATACCTTGTGTTTCATTTATGTATTTTAGAGATACGTAATAGTCGTCATAAACAGAATTACAAATGACAAAGGGAAAATTGGACAAGTCATGTTTCTTTCTCTAGTGTGGTTTTTCAAATTCTAGTAAGTGAAAACAGATTTCTAAAACCTCAGCTAACATGAGATGGCTGTAGGTAATATCATCATGAATAACATTACATAGTATCTGACCATTCTCCCAGAAGCAACTGTAAAGGTATGGAAACTATTAAACATGAAACTATTATTCTTAATGTCTTCATACAATATTTAGAATATATCTGGATGCTACCCTACAATGGACAAAATCATTAATGACATTCACTCTCTGACTCATTGTAGTACCAAACTTCCCAGGATATAACACCAGCAATCAGCAGGCTTAAAAGCAAATTGCAATCTATCTCTTCCTGGATTCAACCTGACATCTGGGTTCAATTTCTTCATGACAGTGCATTGAAAGTTTTAATTTTTTTGAACTATTTTTGACTGAATTTTGGTTTAAAATCTGTTTATCTCTTACTGTAATGTGGATGAAGTTTCCTCTAAAGTTCTTCTGTGATACCATGAAGGAAAATTCTAATGACATTCTGTACTAGACCACTTTGCGACACTTCAGCTAAGATATTGTGATATAATGGAGGCTAAAAATGGGCTAGAGGAAATGATTAAGAAGTGCCTTCATGAAAAGTTGTGCTGTAGGTATTTTGTTCTGACTCTGTAGATTCAGCTGTTAAACTTATACCCTGTTAAGGAACAATTTTCCAGTTTTGCCTCTATGCAGGAACATCTTACCTTCCATCTCTCAGCTGGATGGGAATGGTATTTTCTTTCTTACTGTTTTCATCATCAGCAAATGGCATAGGGACTTCCAGCAACCATACAGGAGAAACACAGTGAGATGGGAGATGGTATTATAGTCATTGTCTATACTAGTAAACTTAATAGGATCAGAACATGGCATCAAACAGTAGTCTGTGATTTTCCATGATGTGTACTCATTATGTGCCTTTACACAGTTCCAGCCACAGTATCACAGTACATCAGAGGTTGGAAGAGGCCTCCAGAGACCATCCAGTCCAACCCCCCTGCCAAAGCAGAATCACCCAGGGGAGTCCACACAGGAATGCATCCAGGTGGGGTTTGAAAGTCTCTAGAGAAGGAGACTCCACAACCTCTCTGGGCAGCCTGTTCCAGGGTTCTGTCACCCTCACTGTAAAGAAGTTTCCATACCAAGAGTCTCTGTTTCAGGTAATGACAATATGTGGATGGCAGCATAGGTAACTAACTAGTCACAGTAAGCAATATAGCTGTTGTAGTTTACCCATATGGATGTGAGCCGCAGCTCACAGTCAATGTATTTACTCTTAATCATTTTAATTAATATTATATTTAATTAATACTATATATATTTCTGTGTTAATTTCTTGAAATTGTTCCCCCATTTCCACCTTCTCCCTCTGAGCACTGTTCCAGATTTACTCACAGTTATAAGTCAATGAAAGGAAGGTATCCATAACTCAGAGTAATTTATCAGACTCTTAGATAAATGATCGTTTAAACCCACCAGTGTGATTTGTAATAGTATATAAAGTGTGAATATATAATTGATTAGGAGATAATTATTCGATTCCCTAGAATTATAGGAAATTTACAAAGGCAACAACAGTGGGGAAATATTGACAAGCAACATGGAGTATGTCCTAGAGTCAGGCTTTCTGGAAGCTTTACAAGCCTTTACTATTTAGCTTGATTAGTTAAGTTGTGAGGAAACATAAGTAACTATAATTGTTTTTAGATTTGGATGATGAAAGGGAGCAAAACTATTTCGTGTGTAATTGTGCTTTTGGGTTTATTGGTAAAATATCATTCACGTCGAGAAAGAACTAAACTATAATATGGAATATTAACATGATAAAAGGATACAAATGTTCTTTCATTAGTATTATAAGAAATGTGTTACTAACATATATAATTCTATGCAATATGTTCTATGATTATAAAAAAAAACACTACAATGCCTTATATAGGTGTTCACAAATATGTCATCCAGCTTGATGCAATACCACCTATGTTAAGGGATAATGTGCAAAGCATACATTGAAATTCCCATCCCTATGGAGGGTTTTAAAGAGTTCTGTCAGAAAAGCTAAGTATTGAAAAAACAATGTTCAGATACTGAAGTGATTTAGTAAGGTTTAAATATTGAGTCAAGAGCCAGTCTCAGAAGAGGAATGAAAAATATAAAGCATGTTAGACTCACCTTGTATATAGTGTTGCAATTACATTTATTTCATTAAATTTACAATAGACAGCACTTGAGAATAACACACTCCCCTCTCCCCTGTTTTGATTTCATAACTTCTGAAGCATTGTAGTCTCTCTAATCTCATGGTTAAGTCAAAGCATAGCTTTTGCTGCACAAATCTTTGAAGTTTGGGATTGCATTTTTAAACACAGCCAAGAAACCAGGGGTTTATAGAGATCCACTGCTGGCATACTTTCACTAGATATGGAATGGTGCATCTTGATGAGAAACCATGAATCATAGCTATAATAATTAATTTGTAGTTCATTATTTATACCTTGTAAAAGTTTGTTTTCCTACTAAAATAACATCAAAGATCAACTTGTGTTAATTCAATATTTTTTTCTCATACCAATCTCTATCTGCTGCTTAAATACTCAGTCTCATTCATGAAAAACAATGGCAGTATACAATAATTAAATTATCTCATTTTTTGTTTGTTTTGGGTTTTGTTGTTGTTTTGTTTGGTTGTTTTGTTTTTTGGTTTTTTACATATTTTTAGAATGGGTACATATTTCCACTTATTGAATATGAAATAATTTCATAGTTAATGCTGAAAATCTGAGACTAGAATAAAAAAAAATAAAGGGTATTTGCACTCAAATCATAATAATTCCTTTCTTTCTATCTTTTTTTTTTTTTTTTTCTGGTAATAACACAGTGTTGTATCCAATTGGGTTTTGAATATCTCCAAGGGTGGACACTCCACAGCCTCTCTGAGCAGTTTATTTTAGTGTCTGATGAAAATGGTAAAATGCACTGGCCCCAGTATCAGCCCCTGAAATATGCCAGTAATAAATGAACTGCCATTGGACATTAAGCCTGGTAGTTCAGAAAGTTTTAAATCCATCTCACTGTCCACTTATCCAGCCCATGTGCCATCTGTTTGTCAATGGGGGTAGTATGGGAGATAGTGTCAAAAAATTCCCTGAAGTATAAAGAAGTCACATCTACTACTTTCCTCTAATCTACAAGGCCAGTCATCTGATCATACAAGGCTACTAGATTAATTACACGTGATTTCTCTTTGATGAATCCATGCTGACTATTCCAATCACCTCCCTGTCCATGTGTCTGGAGATGGTTTCCAGGATTACTTGTGCCATCACTTTCCCATAGATGAGCTGAAGCTGACTGTCCTGTAGTTGCCTGGATCCTCCTCTTTGTCTTTCTTGAAGAGAAATGTGTCATTTATTTTCCTTCAGTTTTCAGGAATAAATCCCAGTCTCTATGATTTTGCAAATATAATTAAATGCCCCACAAAGACATTGGTCAGCTTCTTCTGTACTTCATGCATTTTATGAAGATAAATGAACTTCCATACATCCAGTTTGGGTAAATGTTCCCTAACTTGATCTTACTTTACCTTAAAGTAAGTTTTCCTGAATTTACTTCAAGAAGAAGTAAGTCTTTCTGGCTTCAGGCTTGTCCATGGATCTCAAGATTTAAGTGTTGCTGAAGGCAGGCCTTGCCAGTTAAGAGTGATTTGAAGAAGACGTTACGCACTTTATTTTTTTAATTTGGTCTTTGTCACCAGATTTTCTGTCCAGTTCAGCAGTGGGCCCATGTTTCTTGATTTCTCTTTTGCTGTGCATATACCTATATAATCTCTTCTTCTCCTTCAAATCCATCTTCAACTCCAGGTGTTTTTTCCAAATGACATCCCTGCACACTTGGACACTATCCAAAGATGAAAAAATATGTGCATATGTACATGCATATACAATAACATTTTTCCAGACTTTAACTGATAAATTTTAAAGTGCAAAGTGCAACAAAACAATTACAGGAATGAGTCTTCCTCTCAACCAGTCATCTCTCTCTTTTTTTTTTCTTTACTGTGTGCATATTTGCATATCATATATGTATGTTGTTACCGTATTGTTTATTCTGTGTATAATTTTTCTTTATTAAGACTGATGATAGCAGAACTTGTTAAGTATATTCAGGAAAGGTATTTACTCATAAATCAAGGTTAGAGTTCAATCTGATAATGATTCTAGGTGTTAGAGGGATTACTTTTATTTAACCTTGAATCTTATTGCTCTTACAACTGACAAATAAATTGTCTTTTTTAGAAACTTACACACAGCAGATCAACTTAATTTACTCAGTAAATTGAGGTAATGTAAACCGAGGTAATGCAAACCGAAGTAATGCAAACCTTTTACACCCGCTCTCTGCTCGTATCCAAATCATAAACCTCCAAAGAGTTTATTAAACTGAAATAGAAAATACCACCAACAATGCATGGAATTGTGGACGTGATATCCTAAGGGAGCTACTTTGTGAGAAGTAGACTTGGTCAGAGCTATGTCCCTTTGTGCCTTCACAAAAAACCCTAAGGATTTTCTGATGGATTAAAGGGATTTCTAGATGACTATGAGGTAATCCTATAAGACTCAGTCACATGTAACATTGTCCTACAGGATTTGTGAAGGACTAAAATATTATATTTTAAGACCTGTAATACTTCCTTCAGAAATGCAAGTCTGACACAGTAGATATATTCTGATGAGTACAAGTCACAGAACACATGGGACAATATATACATATCACTTCTCTAGTATTTATAACACCTGTGTTTTATTACTCATGAGTAATTTAATTTTCAATAAAGGCCAATGCAATGCATTTAACCCCTCAGTCAATGTTTTTCTTTTTATTACAATTATAGTAATGCAGTTTTTATAGATACTCCATGGTGTATCATTTTACTTTCTAAACAGCAGTTGAAACATTGTGTTCCATCTTCAATTCAGATGTAATTTTATAATGAATTACAGAATTATCCAACTGTATTACACGTAAATATAATGAAATATGTGCTTAAGTTTGATTAGACATGTATAGATGTGACAGAGTGATGAGGAAATATTAAATTTTAAGCATTCTCTACGTTACTGGAGCATTAATTTGAGATACCAGTGATAGCCCACTTTAATTCTTTGTGTGTGTATATATATAACATTAGCAATATAATATAAAACAAGGCAGCTGTAGTTAGGACTGTTAATCCTTAAAGGACATAATATTGCCATTGACTTTTTTTTTTTTTTTTTAATTTGTAGACAAATTCCAAGGGAAATACATCTAGGATTAACTTTTCTTCCATGTTAAGACATTTAAAATTATATGACTATGAGAGTTTTGGGGCAGATGGATAAACTACTATTATAGCCAATGAAGGTGTACTTGGAACTTAAAATGGAATCTAGATAATTACTAATTTTATACTACATTTAGTGATATGAACAACTCTAGACTGCAAAAAAAATTATTCACTGCATTTAATATTTAAACATAGGTATTTAGAGTAATTTGGAATGTCCTAGAGAATCTAAGTCATACTCAGCAGGAATATATGACACAGGAGACCATTTACTCTCCCAGAGTGAAAACCATGGGTCAGGTAGCACCACCTCTCTGGGCAACTCATTCCAGTGTTTCACTACCTTAACTGTAAAAAAAAAAAATCCAACAAAAACCACACCTTCCTTATTTAGTCAAAATCTGCCTTATTTTAGTTTAAAAACGTTAGCCTTTGTCCTGATGTAACAGGCCCTGATAAAATGACCATTTTTGTGGCTGTCTTCTGGACTTGCTCCAACAGAGCCATGTCTGTCTTATGATTGACTTGCTGGTCGTGCTTCTTTTGACACTGCCTGAAACACAGCTGTCTTGGGCTCCAAGTGCACATTATCATTTGATGTCCAGCTTTTCATGTACCAGTACCCACAAGTCCTTCTCTACAGGGCTGCTCTCAATCCCTTCATTCCCCAGCCTCTATTGATACCGGGGATTGACCCAGTCCAGATGCAGAACTTGTACTTGGCCTTGTTGGATCCCATGATGTTCACATAGACCCACTCCTCAAGATTGTTCAGGTTCCTCTAGATGATATTCTACCCTTCACACATGTCAGCTGCACCACTCAGCTTTTGTGTCATCTGCAAACTCGTTGAGGGTGCATTCAGTCCCACTATCTATGTCATTGATGAAGATATTAAAAAACACTGGTCCCAGTAAGGATCTCTGAGCATCACCACTTGTCATCAGTCATCTGGACATTAAGCTGTTGACCTCTATCTCTAAATACAACAGTCCAATCAATAAGAAACTAGTGTCATTCTTGACTGGTAGATGCAGGTCAAGGAATATTAAATTCCTCCTATTCTTTCACCCGTTCCTCACTTTAACTAGCAGAGTCATTGAGAAATGTATTTTAAAAGACACACAAGTAATGCTGGAGCTTAATTCTTGTCTGGAGTAACAGGATGGCTGGTTTGTGAAGGCAGTCATATCTGACCCATATCATAATACGTTATTTTTTATGAATATGAGGAACATCTAATCTTAGTTGCATGTAGAAGAGCATATGCTTGTTACAATAAGGCTGTATAGGTAACATTTATTTTAGATAGGCAATTCTATGAGGAAAAAGACTCCTTTTTATGATTCAGTGGAATTTAACACTCAGAATGAGGTTTAATTCATAGTTATACAATATATGAAACAGGCTGACTAGAGATGTTGTGGAACATCCTTCTCTGTAGATCTTTAAAACCCACCTGGGTGTGGTCATGTGTGACTTGCCCTAAGTGATCCTGAATTGTAGAGGGTTTGGACTTGATCTCTGGTGGTCCCTTCTAACTCATAGCATTTGATGATTCTATATTTATACAGATATATAAATATAAAATTTTATATATATATATATATATATATGAGATTCTATATTTATATACATTCTTTAAAAAAATATCTAATTCAGTTTTCATTTTACTGAAATAAACAAAGAATATGATTATCTTAAACAGATTTGTATACTGAGACACAGAGATCACTTGAAAAGTCCTAAGGGTAGTAGACCTCTGGGAGATAGTTTCAGAAGGCCCAAGTACTCAGTGAATAATAGGTCCAATATAACTGACTAAATTTCTTGCTCTATACAGTATACAACATGCAAACCTCTAAACTGAAGCTGTGCATGTGCAGAATTTTATGGGACTCTTCACAAAGGCTTACAAAACTGCAAAACGGTCATAAACTGAGATGATAGTTGTACGCAGGTGTGTTTACAGATATTTACCCTTAGAAATATATTCTGCATTTTGCTTGTGAGTAGGTTTGGTAACAGATTTTGATTCTATTATGAGAACCTGGTTTGGGTTCCACATGAGTTAGAAGTAGATCTGTAACATGCAAACTTCCTCAGCTGCAAGTTTGTTTTTTGGGATAAGACTGAGGCTACTTTTCCTTTTCTCAGGTACTTCCGCTGGGTCATCTCAATGAAGGAAAGGTAAAGATACTTTTTTATTAAAGGCTAAAGAAAGTATTCTATTTCTCTCATTTCTTTGGCAGAAATTGCAGAAGTAGGACTATTCCTTAAAAAAAATTAATACAGGCAAAGGGTTAATCCCTGGTATTAAGGCAAATTGGCATGAGGTTGGTTCTTGTCCACATGCCTACATTTTCTTCCCTAACAAAGCAGTGTGGCTACGCTTAAATTGACTACTTGGAACAGTCCTTGGAACCACCATCACTGACACAGGTTAGATACTTATGTAAACTAGTTGGTTTGCATCAGACTACGTGAGGATGAGTGAGGAAAAAAGAAACAGCATGGATCATTACACACAGATCATTAAACCTTTGCCCTGGACCCATTTTGTCTACTACTCTATATTTAACTATAATTAAGACAAGTTCTGAACAAAAGTAATAAGAGGAAATGATTCACAGTACTTAAAAAAAAATAAAAAATTAAAAATTCCATACACATTCAAGCTGAAGAAGAGATCAATGGACAGTATTGATGTGGGGAAAATCATGCAAGAATGATTTTTCCTACATATACTGGTTTTGACTGGCATGAAGTTAATTTCCTTCATAATAATTTATGTAGTGCTATGTTTTGGATCTGTGGCCAAAACTCTGTTAGTAATATATCCATGTTTTACATATTGCTGAAGGCAACATCAAGACCTTTCCAGCTTCTCATGTCATCCTATCAGTAATTAGGGCTGGGGGTTCACAAGAAGATAGGAGGGGAAACACCCAAAACAGCTGGCCTCAACTGACCAAGGGAAGATCCTGTACCATAGGAAGTCATGCTCAGCAATAAAAAAAAACAAGAGGAAGAAAGAGGAAAGGAGGAACCTTTAGAGTGATGGCATTTGAATTCCCAAAGAGCCGTTACTCAAGATGGAGCCCTGCTTTCCTACAGATGTTTGAACACCTTCCTGCCAATGGGAAGCAGTGAACTGATTTCTTATTTTGCTTTCCTTGCCTGTGCAGATTTTGCTGTATCAATAAACCATCTTTAGCTCAACTCACAAATTCTCCGACTGCTACCCCTCTGACTCTCTTACCCATACTGCTGCAAGGGGGTGAGCAAGTGACTTGGTGGTGCTGAGCTTCCTGTCGGGATTAAACTACAACATTGTGATACAAGCAAATAGTACGAAATTAAATGAAAGTTTTCCAGGCAGGATAGTCTGAACAGAAAATCCAAATCCAAAGTTAAGAAAGGACTCCATTACTGTATCAATATAAGATAATTTCCAAAAAGGTTAAAAAATGTTTGCACATTTCAGACCAGTTCCTACTATGGTGTAAATCAGACCTGTTTAATTTACTTCAGTACAGAAATAACAATTTGCATTAGATGGGTTTCTTCCTCCTGATTTGACCTAAGACCATTATGTAAAGACAAAATTATATTGTCAGTTTTATTTACAGTACCATTGTACCACTTTTATTGTTTTAGATGTATAACTAATTGTAGAGATATTTCTCTATCTACTTATGCTTTATTTGGAACAAAACATTCCCCATCTGAAAATTGCTGACAAATATGAACAGATTGTCTGTGACCTTCTCTGCTTATGAAGCACAATTAATTTTGGCAGGTTTTCTGATGTGATGGACTGTTACACTCTGCTTATTTATACATAATAAGAATGTACCTTATAATGTTGTCTTTGAAAATATTTTTACTTGGTTTTATGTTGCAGCTTTAATAATAGTTTATGATCATTCTGAAGTACTCATAAATTGTTCTGCAAAACCCTTATCCAGATGAGAGGCTATTTCCCTTTCCATATTATGGAATGGATGAAGTCATATAGACTTAGTTTTAAAAGATGGCAGTATTCTGTTCCAGTCTTAACAATGTTGGCAGCTAGGCCTGTTCTGTATAATAGTTAAGCCACTTCATTTTGACTTTATACTCCTTTAGTACTACTAGATTCCCCTCACATAGTTTTGGACATCTACAATACCAGTTTCCAAATCTGTGGTATGTACCCTTGACTCTATTCAAGTCTAAGAAGGTAAAACGGCACTTGTAGGGAGTGGCGTGTCAGATTGATTTGGTCATCTGCAGTAATATGAAATAAATTAACCCTGAAAAAATCTATCTTTCCTTCCTTCAGCTGTAGAGGGAACTTATGATACACATATTCTAGATGTTTATATTTGACTGAAAACCAATTCAACTAACCCTGAAAGAGGCACCCAAGACAAATCAATTGGAAGTTAGTGGCAGTATTAATTCTTCTACCATAGCTGTAAACATGGCTTGCTAGGTATGGACATCAAAGTTCCAGATACCTCCAGTTAGATGAGATTGATTCCATGTTTAATACTATATTACTTGGAAAAACTGTATTTTCACTGCTAAAATATAATTTATCTGCTTAAACTATAGGGTTCCTTCTTTGATAAGTCAGTCTCAGTAGCTTAAAGCACAGTGGTACATCTCTGTATAACCTAAAAATGTTGTAGAATAAATGATTAATGAATAAAATTGTACCTCTAAGTTAACAATATTAACCTCAAAGAATTTTACCTGCAAAATCTGAGAACATGTAATGAAGGAATGAAACTAGTGAACAAAGAGATTCTGAGTTGTCTTCTCAAATTCGCTATGCCTACAGTATAGTACAGTATCTTATCATAGAATGAGAGAATCACCTAGTTTGGAAGGGACCTCTAAAGATCATCTAGTCTGAGCCCCCTGCAGTGAGCAGGGACATCTTCAACTAGACCGGGTCACCCAGAGCCCTGTCAAGCCTCACCTTGAATATCTCCAGGGATAGGACCTCAACCATCTCTCTGGGAAGCCTGTTCTAGTGATCAACCACCCTCATTGTAAAGAACTTTTCCCTAATACTCAATCTAAATCTACTCTTCTCTAATTTTAAACCATTGCTCCTCATCCTATCACTGCAGGCCTTCACAAACAATCCCTCTCCAGCCTTCTTGCAGGACCACTTCAGGTGCTGGAAAGTGGTGATTATGCCTCTCTAGAGTCTTGTCTTCTCCAGGCTGAACAAACTCAGCTCCCTCAACCTGTCCTCATAGCGTAAGTGCTCCAACCCCCTGGCCACTTTTGTGGCCCTCCTCTGGACCCTTTCCATCAGGTCCATGTCCTTCCTGTATTGAGGGCTACAGAGCTGGATGCCGTATTCCAGGTGCAGTCTTACCAGAGCAGAGTGGCAGAATCACCTCTCTTGATCTGCTTGTCACACTTCTTTTGATGCAGCCCAGGATGTGATTGGCCTTTTGAGCTGCAAGCAAACACTGTCTGCTCATGTCCAGCTTCTTGTCCACCTATATAATTTCAGGGATCATGGATACAGAGAGATATGGATCTACTAGAACAAGTCCATCAAATGACCACTAAATGACCATTAAGGTTCTCTAATTGTCCATAGTGTATCTTAAATAGGCCTGCACAAGAAGATAGTGCTCTTAATGGGAATTTATAAAGATTTATTAAGGAGAAAAGTGCTTATTATTTGACAACATTGTAAAATTCTGCAATTGTTCTAGTCAATCAGCTCCTGAGAATACTTAAGAATATCTGAAGTCAGACAAGAAAAATAAAGTTGACATCTTTATTTTCAATTACTATCTTTTCTGTTATGACTCTTTTTCCATATATATATACCTCTGCACAGATGGTCTCCAAATATACAGCTGTAAGAAGGAGATAATACAGACTTTATTTGTAACATCTCCAGCTCTACTAAGAACATTTTATTTATCAGGATTCTGTATTTTGAAGAATCTGAGTAGTCTGGGGGACTTTTTTTTTTTCTTGTCGGACTTCTTAATTCTACAAACCTATCAATGAGCAATTAATTTTAGATCAGAAGTCATTATTAATTTCTAATTCTTGGGATCATATTCAGGTTTGCACCTCAGCTAGGGACAGAGGACAGGGCTAGTGACTGCTATTACTATTGACTGCTAAAACCATTCACCTTTTGTTTTGTTTTTTTGTTGTTGTTGTTGAGGGCTTTATTTTTTTTTGGTTGGCTGATTGGTTGATTTGGGTTTTGGTTGGTTTTTTTTACATGGCACCATCCTCTTAATTTGTAGGTCTTGATCTGAGACTGATTTTTGAAGTGTTTTTATTTAAAGAAATTTTGCTAAACAGGGCTTTGTTATTCCATATTGAGTGCTGATATTTATTAGAATGGCATCTATAGACTACAGTTGTTATTGTCCTTATTCTTATTGAGTAACTATCCAGGCACAGAAACTTTTAAGATCTTTAAGAAAGATCTTTCCTTTACAGAAGAAGTTAGCCAAGGCTAATCCTATATATTTTATGGTACTTGTTACTATGTCCATTCTTTGTTTCATGTAATTTCTCATGAGTATTTTTAACTTCCTTATCCCAAACACTCAGCCTTGAAACATAATTTTTAGCTCTCTGCACAGCTAGCTCAAAGCAATAGGTTGGTAGAGCAATTTAACTCAGAATAGCATTGAAACCAGCTCTGTATCTCTAATTAGGAAGTGTTTTAAAATAATAAATATGCTCAGAAACAAAGACAGTAACACATGTGTTGATGAATATAAAATAACTAAAGATTTTATTAAAGAAAAAAAAAAGATTGTTGTTTTGATGTTCTTCCCTTAGGAATGAAATGATCCATGCATAACATTCATGCTTGTACAATTCTGAAATGCAGTCTTAAGTTGTTACTTTTCAAAAATTAGCTGTGCTTCCTATAGTGTTTTAAAAAAAATGAATACAGGAATCCATACTGTAGGCATGGTTTATTATCTTAATGTTCTAGAGATCCTTTACAAAAAATTTGTATTGTCTTGATTCATTAGTCTGAGTGTGCTTTTTTTCCGTGCAGAAATCAATACCCTCCTGAGGATTTTATCAAAATGCAGATATAGATACACAACTGAACTCAGACTCACATGAGCAATTTTCTGTTACATCAACAGACAGTTTTGAATACAAAGAACTAGATAAGATGAAGAGCCAGGGCCCCTCATCCAAATATCTGACAAGATGCATAAGCAACTGTAAAATAAGATGGGGTAGAAGAATAAGACAAAAAGCAGTGAAGCTGAAAGTACATCCCTGAGTCTGAGGGGGTTTCAACTCTGTATTTTTTTTCTAAATTTCCTTATTCTAACTATTTAGCATTGTCAGAAAGATTGACAATTCACTACCACCAAGAAAAGTATGTCTTAGTATAACTACTATTTAAGCATAAGTTACCAGCAAGTTCTGGATTTAAATGCCTCATTGTTTAGAATTACAGGGTAAAGTCCCTGAGGGATACAAAGCAGCATTTGACCAATTTGCTAGGAAATCAAAGAGAAAGGCAACTCTGCAGGAAAAAAAAAAACAAACCAACACACCCCCCTCCCCCCCCCCTAAATAAATAAATAAATACTGCATTACTGATTTACTAGTTCTAGGAAAGTTTTAGTAGATAAACTAACATTTCTCTATCTTTCATAGCATTTTTTTAACATTAAGTATAGTATGTTTTATTATATTCATATTTCTTTTCAAGGGATTGAAATAAATGCTTATCCTTTTTAAAATATAGAGAAGAATAAAAATTCTAAATGACGATTTTGTGATTTATACTTAAAGATAAAAACTGCTAGTAATTATGCAATAAAAAATTATGATTGTGGTCACCTCATGTGAGAATAACCTAAATATTACTATTGCCATATTGGAATTAGTAAGAATTTTCTCAGTGACTATACTGATAACTAGGATGCTATTCCATAAACAGCAGTTATTTATATAGACATATAGGAAATACAGTGCCACTGTATGGTAGTATTATTACTTTATCAGCATGACTCCTGTGATTTGTAGAACTCTTTGTCCTATTACACAGAGTACCCATATGCCAATGCAGAACCAGGAAGGCCTCTATTTTAACAAAACTTTGACATTATCAGAACAAGCCTTTCCACTAATCACTGATGTTGCAGTTCAAAATGCAACTTGTAATCTCTTAGTTAGTCTATGTGCATCATGAGCCTGAAGGTAATCTTTTGATTCAACTTGTTTTAGTGAAATCTTTGAGTTCTCTAAGAGAGCAGCAGAAGCAGGAAAAGTGGTACACAAGAATGGCTGGGGGTTTTTTGTTTGTTTGGGGTTTTTTGCTGTTGTTCCTCGTAAGACTGAATCCTTGTTCTGGAAATAACAGGACAATTTCAGTCTTTCATGTGAAAGACACACATATATACACCTATACACAAAGTCATGTATATATATTTGCATTCATGTATATGGATTTGCATAAGTAAAAAGGGTTTGTCTTTAAAATAAGATTAATTAAAATTTCAGAGAACAATATAATTTTGCTTATATTAGAAGAAATATATTTCTTCTCTTAATAAACTAGTCATACATAAAGATAGAATTCCTGGGTTTTTTCCAATCTGTAGGGCCAAACTGTATAGTGTATAAGAACATGCAGCCTGATCTAGTTGAGAATGACCCTGCTTACTTCTGAGGGGGTTGAACTAGATGACATTTGGAGTTCCTTTCCAACCCAGACCATTCTATGATTCTATACATATAGGTCACAATAATAACATTGAATTGTGGTTTGCAATGTATATTTATAAAATCAGTGATATAAGGTTACATCTACTGCCTTAATGTTGCGGTTTTCTGAGCTTTGAGTCCTTAACTGTGTAATCTTATTTTCGGTTAATGTAATTTTAGACTAGATTACATTACTTGACTGCTTGCAAAGGATTCCACATGTAAATGATAACCACAAAGCCAGGGAATTCTGAAATATGGATGCTCTATTTACACTGATAAACAGTATTTAAAAGCCTTTACGGTGTAACACTGAATGTCAGATCCAACTTGTGTACAGAACAAATGGTTAAGGCAAAACTGACAATAGAAACTGTGCCTTTATAGCAGTAAATCAATTTGCTATGTTCATTCTTTAGAGGCTAATAATCAAATAAATATATAATTAACTCATTCCTGCCATGATGATCGTGCACATGATCACAATGCACAATAACTGTGACTTTTTTTTGTACAACATCTGTGCCAGTTCTTACTGCGCATTAGGCAGTTTCACTTTACAAGAATGATAAAGAACAGATTTCTTTATAAATTCCTGTGCTGGCAATTTTGTCTTTTACAGTGAGGGAATTCTTCTCTTACACCCTCAAACCACAATGTAAGAAATATAAACAATAATTCTGCAAGGATTTCCTTCTAGTCTCGAAAATCTTGCTCCAAAACAAGCAAGTAAGCCATGAGTTATTTTGAAAGGATCTCTAATATTGGATGAAGAGTGGTGTACTCACCCAACCAGATTTAAACTTACAGATTGGAAATAAGGACCAATTTGCAAACATTACATTTCCCTGATCAGTTACTGTTCATGGAGAAATCTAATTAGCTAGGGTCATCATAAGAAATCATTATTCACTAGCAGAAATTAGAGTTTCACATTCTGGATCTATTCTTGAAAGGAGTGTCAGTAAACTCTGAGACTATAAACTTAAGATTTTCATCATTTTTCAATTCTGTCAAGTCCTGCTTTCCTTAGGAAGTCTGTAGCTAACTCCACTTGACAAAAGCCTAATTCACAGTTTTCTTTTTACCCTGAGGCATTTTTTCCCCACTGTTGATGCAGAAAATATTTGGATAAACTGCCACATTTGTTACTGGAAATTCCTCACACTCCTGCACACATGAACACTGGCAAATGCACAGTAAAAGAAATAGTTCAAGAAATAAATATAATTGTTTTGTGTTTACAAAGATAATAAAGACCCCAGAACTAGTTTTTTTTTAAAAAAAATCTTTGATTTTACTTTCTATTAATAATAACTTTACAAATAATTACACATTTTCCCATATGTGAACAATGCATAAACACTTCAGCATGAGATTAATTTAATTACCTTGAAAAGCTCTTATACTTCAGATGAGCTGTTTGAGTATTCAATGTGAAGGCAATGCTTCAGTTGCCTTCACAGAACAGGGGCTGAATTAAGGTCATTCAGGGAGTGCTTAGATTCCATAGCTGTGATGATTCAACAACATATACCTATCAAAAGGGTCACTCCCTCTAAATTTTCCTTCTTCTGCTCCTGTTGGTACTTTGTGATGATAGATGCCTCAAATCATTAAACCCCAATATATAAATATATATATATGTATATATAAAATTTCTTTGGTTAATTTTTTTCCAGATTAATGAACTGATCAGGTCACCATGAAATTAGCTGATCATAAAAGCCAACACAAATAAGAAGGGAAGTAGAAGACAGTATAGGATAAAGAAGAAGAAACAATGACCTTTCCGTCTGGTGAACTATTATGTTGTCTCTGTTGTGCTATCTGTAGCCACCTTCAGAAAAGATAATACAAAATTAGTAGAAATGATAAGCCATAATGTAAAACCACTGTAATAAAATGTATATTTTTATATATTTTACTATTTCATATCTTGGGCAGTGATATTGTCAGACACCTCTGTAACTTCTTTACAAAATTTATTTATAAGTGCTATTCGGCTGTGGGTATTACATTCCACATATAAAGACAGTTAAATGATTTAAGCACAGATCTAACATTTCCAAGACAGGGATTCAAATTGGACATACAGGTGCTGTGATCCCACAAATGGGATTCTGTGACAGATTAGCCGGGTACTCATGACTTGATCCTTTGTCTGGTATCTTCCCAGATGCTGTGGCTGTAATTCGAGCAGTCCTTGGCTTGGAGAGGGCTAGGAGGCCTCTCTCTTGTGTGCTCCATTGCCAGGCTGTGGCCTTTTCTGGGATTCAATTGTCTTGGAGTTTTCCTCTTTCTGCCTTGGTGCTGGTGCAAGGCCTGGGTGTAGTTGTTGCCTGTTAGTGCCCTTCAGCTGCTACTCGGGTAATATGTGGCTCTTGTTGCTTGCTGGGTGAGAACAAGGCAAGTTGCTTGAATTCTTGGCTGGTTTAAATACTGTCCCAAGAGAATTAATGGCCTGTGGTAACACAGGACCATGATAACTCGACCTCTATGATGGAGCACAGCCAAACAGTAGCATGCAAATGACAGAGTGAGGAGCATCAGGAGTCAGAGGAGCTGGGCTGAAGAGCCCACCTGGCTCCAAGGACTCTCAGCTCAGCACCTGGTGTGATTCTTCAGGCAGTAAGAATGGTTTTAAAGCCACGTTGTGCAGCAGAGAGAATTTCTTGCTGTCGGGAGACCTTCCAGATGACTTCCATGTGGTGCATTAATTGGTGAGGCTGGGAGGTTTTTCCCATGGTTTCTCCTCTGGTGACTGGAACGGATGCAGAACGAGGTCAGGATGATTTTGCCTGTGGTGGAGGAAGAGGCCCCTCCAACCACATTGGCACTTTGCCCCAGGCCATGGCAGCTCTTCTGCCTCCCTCTCCATGCTCATCCTCTCCACCTCTCCTCCCCACCCCAGCCGCTATATGGGCTGCTGCAGCCAGGCCAGAGTCAGCAGGTCACCTTCAGCTTCTCTGGCCACAACATTGTGGTCTGTGCCACGGTCCTCTGCAGGGTGCAGGGATGCCCCAGATATGAGGTGGCCTCACTCATCAGCTGACTCCTGCACACCACAGAGATGGATGTCAGGCTGCAGGTACTGCAGGATTTCTCCTTGTCTGGATCCCTCTCTGCTGGGGCTGCCCAGCTAGGTCTAGGGCCAACCGCTGTGTTAGCTCCATGGGGTGGAAACATAACCTTTGAGTGATGCATTCTGCTTCCAAGATGGTTTGGAATGGCCATCTCCACCTCACCAAAGCTGGGAAGTCCTCTTCAAGGCAACCGAAGGTGTTTCCTGGGGTGGGCAGGATGCCAGCGCTGGCCTCCAGAGGGCTGTGTCCTCCAGAGAGCATCTGCTGATCTGCTCCTAAAGCCTGAGCTGCCGGGAGTTGCTGCTTTAATGCTCCTGGTTCATCAACAACACAAAGCCAAGAGGAAGTTCTCTTGGGCTTGGTGGTCACTGTTCTGGGGGGGATGTCCCAGAGTCACCCCTATTTCACTTTTCAGTCCATCACCCCACACTGTTTCCATTTTTTGGCTCTGTGCTTGTGCTCTGTCTTCCCTGTGTCTGTCACTGCAAGCCCTGCAGGTGCCTTTGTCTCTGTGATGTCTTGATGCCAGCTGCTTTGCTCCAGCCAAGTGTTTGATGCCACCTCCACCTCAGTTCACAGCTGTGTTACAAAGTTAATTACGCGTGGTACATGTTTATCTGGACCCTGGAAGAGTCCAGGCTTGCACATTCACGGGTGCTTACAAGGTTAATCACACGTGCTATACATTTTGCCCAGACCATCTGCTTCCCAGGAACTGTCCAGGTTAGCACATTCACAGGTGCCTATTGTCCGGGCTAGGACATGTTTTGGGATTTGACTCTTCAGGACAACCACTTACCTCTATTTTTCTTCCTAATTAAGGGCTTAGTAAATCCGCAAATCTCCTTAAATCAAACATTAAATCTTAATATCATCAAAACAGCTGTATTTTCACATACTCTTACCTCTCTTTTTTCTCTCTTTTTTTTTCATGCCTTATGCTTATTTTTGATACAGTAAGGAAATTTAAGTTTTCAAACACCTGTTGCAGAAATAGACAAGAACAAAATTCCAGATGAGCATCTTTTTTTGACATTTTTCTTTCCAAATCCAGTGAGGAACTTAATTATGTATATCTCTTTAAGTTCAGTAGCTATTTTGAAGTCTATAGGCTTAATTGGGTCCTGTAAAATATACCTGTGATAAAGTAGTGTGCTACAGGAGACAAGTTTTTCATGCCTCATGTAAAAAATGAATGAAAACTTACTCTTCATGAATTTTGCAAGCGCTCTTTAAATTTCAAAACCTGTTTTGAAAGAAATTACATGAAACACCTAGAATAAAAGGGGTTGTTTTGTTTTCTTTTGTTTTTCTTTTTTTTTCTGTCTTTAATGAAATATCCACTTTCATGCTAAATCTTGGGCAATAATCTAGAAAAAGAACTGAAGTGGCATTTTTATGCTTTACTACTTTTCTTGTGTCAGTAGGATCCATTAGGTAATAGCTGACAAAATTCACCTTGGATTGGAGCTAAAAGTGATGCAATGCTGGTCAGATGCCGGTCAGATGCTGGTCAGATGCTGGTCAGATGCTGGTCAGATGGCCTTGAACACTTAAGAGAACTGGAATGGGGAACATTGTGTTTCTTGAAAAGTTAGATATTATATGAACATTGTATATATGATTATACTGGATTATTAGCTGATAAGTCTTAAGACACTCTGATGGCATTTTTCTCTCCTTCCAGTAGTGGACAGAACCCCATGATATCTACTAAGTGTGTAATAACTTTCAAGAAACTCAGAAAGTCACAGCTGTTTTCAATTCAGTGAAGAGTTTTAATAGCTTTTCAATACAATCTTCAGATCTCTTGTTCCTGGGAGATCAGGAAGATGAATATTATTACATCTAGAAATAGTGTCAAGGTTCTCTAATTTATCATGACAAAAGGCCACCACTGTTGTAATTTTTTCTGCAGAAAGACTTTGATTTACCAAATGTTGTCCTTATTAACCTTAATTTTGTCGTCACAATTGGTGTAGGTATCTGCTTTTCTGAAAGAAATCTAGTAAGATATATTTATCTTTATAAAATAAATGAAAAGAATAAAATAAATATTTTGAAAATTATTTTGAAAATATAAAAGGAACTACTTATGCAATAAATTGTATTTTTTCAAACACTATTTTTTGACACAGGTTTGGTAAAATTCTTGTGTGTTTTCTGCCCTAAATGAGCCAAATTACTCTTTGTTTACTGTACAGGCCTTTCTAGTACTGATAGAAGATGAGTACTCCTTTTGCATCTACATAAATGCCATCTGTCTACCTTATTTTTTTATTATTGTTCTTTATAGTTTTAGAAAGAAGAGGAAAACAGTAAATCTGTTTATTCTCACTTTGGAAAGAAGGATATATTTATTTCAATTTGGTTAAATGGAACTATTTTTAAAATTCTTTTAAAATCCAGCTTTTAAAGCCATGAAGTTTGAAGATGATGATGATTACTAGCTACTTCTACAACATGATTCTGCAGATCCTTGCATCAGAAAAAGGCTGCCATGTTTCAGTGAACAAAGTATTAACTAATGCACAACATGGAACATATATAAGTAGGTGTGCTTGTTCATGGAAATTTGTAGATACAGTTAATATATAACCATAAGTACACAATATTCAATCATCCAAGATAAATGTTGAGATGTTTGGCACATTAGCTCATATACTGCAGATTATTAAACATTACTCATACTTACAGAATCCTTAAATAGTAGTATCTATATTTATAGACACATTTGTCATTAAAATCACAGCAAAATTCCTATCAATTTCTTGAAGCTAGGATTAGACTTTTCCAATACATTGCATTTTGAAGTTATATATGTATTTTTATTTTGAACCAACTACTCAATACAATTGCTTCATATCACTCATATAGGTAAATATAAAGAATTTCAGATTTCTTCCATGTGAAGAAAAACATGGTAATTATATGTACTACACAAAGCATATGTGCATTGTTGTGGAGTTAAGATTTGCCCTATTCCCTCCACCAACAATTGCAGATTCCCCCCCCCCCACCTCAAGATGGAGAGTTACCTCCAAAATAAATCACCAGATTAGCTCAGAAAGTATGGAAGCAAAATGAAGTTATATTTACAAAATGAACTAAATATGAAACTATATAAGGTGATAAAGCATATACAAAATATATATTTACATATATTTACAACTCAACAATCAGAAATACACCCCCTGGGCTGCTCAGAGGGACTGCTAGCAGCCTCCTTCCCTGGTACCTTCAGAAACACAACACAAGTCAGTTCAGCCAGCAAAAAGTCAAAAGGGGGATAAGGCAGCAAGCCATGAAAGCAATGACCACAGAGAGAGAAGCAGCAAAAAGGGAAGAACACGTCTGTGCAACCCAAGTATAAGCTATCCAGCAAATGAATGGAATGATATATATACCTATCATTTGCTATTATTCTGTATTCAATCCATCATTTTATTTACCCTTGACTTTAAGTCTATGGAAGTCTTTAAGTCTACTTTAAGTCTAAGTCTTATTTCACAACTAGGAACTGGGCTAAAGTTCCAGCTTCAAACTATAACATACATCTGCATGAAAAACATCTACACAGTTAAAAACTCTTGTGAATGGTGAAAGAGTTTAAATAAATCCTGAAAGAATATTCTGATTCTGGTTCATGTTTCTTCCATTATATTGAAGTAAACTGTATGAATCTGTATGTATATATATACACATATATATACATATATATAAATTTCTATATAATGAATAATAGAAAATTATGGATGTATCTATTACCTTTTGAATGTTACTGATAAATAAATAAAATAAAACATTCTGTAAGTAGTTACTGAGTTTTGCCATGTAACTGTTCTATGTAATAACATTTTTAATATGCTCTTCTAAAGCAAGCCATAAAATGCAATGTTCTATTGCCAAGGGTTATATCTGGGCTGGCCCCTGAACAACAAGTAGTTCTAAGCTTTCCCCTAAGCCTTCTCTTCTCAAGGCTGAACAAACCCAGTTCTCTTAGCCTTTTTTCATATGACAGGCTTCCCCTCCTCTGATCATTCTTGTGGCCCTCCTCTGAACACTTTTCCATCATGTCTGCATATTTTTTGTACAGAAGGGACCAAAACTGCATGTAAGTACCCTAAGTGTGGTCTGACAAGCTCTGAGTAGAGTAGGATAATGACTTTTTTACCTCTGTTAACAGCATCCTGTTGGCTTTGTTTGCCTCTGCAGCACGCTGTGCACTCATGTTGTCCACCAAAACCCCCAGGTCCCTTTCCACAGGGCTGCTCTCCAGCCAGGTGGATTCTAGTCTGAGCTGCACTCCTGGGTTACATATTCCCAGGTGGAAGACCTTACACTTGATCCCATTGATTTTCATAAGTTTCTTGCTAGCCCACTCTTTAAGACAGTCCAGATCTTCCTGGAGGGTGGCTATACTTTCTGCAGTGTCAACCTTTCCACTTGTTTTGGTGTCATCTGCAAACTTCATCAGGGTGTTCTTGATCCCAAAATCCAGATCATTTATGGAGATATTAAACAGTGTTTGGCCC
Source organism: Indicator indicator (assembly GCF_027791375.1). Classification (NCBI taxonomy): domain Eukaryota; kingdom Metazoa; phylum Chordata; class Aves; order Piciformes; family Indicatoridae; genus Indicator; species Indicator indicator. The sequence continues at coordinate 42,232,208 of NC_072010.1, forward strand.
ATTATTGATGCCGGGGGGACATTGTTTGTGACTGGCTGACAGTTTGAGAAAGAACTATTTACTGCTACTCTCTTGGTATGGCCTGTGAGACAGTTCCCCACCCACTACATATATTATAGCATCACAGGATACATTGGGTTGGAAGTGACCCTCAAAGGTCATCTTGTCCAACCCCTCTTCATACATTGTTGGTTAGTTTAAGATCACCTGAACTGTCCACTCCATGATGCAGGTGTGGCCTTTTACTCTGCACCCTCAATGCAGTAAACAAATTTTATCAGTGACCTTCATCTGCATACTAATCTTTGGTACTAGCTAGAAACATGGAGGATTATCACTACAAAAAGCAGACACTGTCTGCCAAAATGTGTTGTTAATTTCAGTTACTTAAAAGAGACTGATCTGAGAAGTGAAATCACTAAACAGAATTATTTCTCTTCCAACTCAAACCAGGACATCTAACTTCTCCCTCCAGTGATTTTGTCCCCTACTTTATCAGCCTTTTACCTTTATGCTTCTGAAATACAATGTTATCTGGTTTAACATCATTTTGATTTAGGAGTAAGAATGTTAGATTATTACTTAGAAAACACCTTTTAGTGCTACTTGTATGTACAAATCTTTAAAAAAAATAGCATTTATTAAATTTTATTTGAAAAATTAACTTACACGAAAGACTTCTCAGCAATAGAATTTTGTTACAAAATTATTTTCTTTAATCTAGCTTTTGACCTGTAATTGTACATTATCAGTGTCAATTTTAAGTTCTAACTTATTATCATACTAAGTTATTTTAATGCTATTCTAAGCATTTTCCTTGTAACTTAACATTATCAGGATTTTAATTTTGATCTTGACTGTTCCCCTATAATGTTACTTTTATCCTTAATGGGAAATCTTTTTCAGCTAGCAAAAATCTCTTTATAGTCTGTTTCACAAAATACTTATTCATGCCTACATATAATTAAAATTTGAGCCTCGTGTTTTCTTTGTTGAAAAAAAAAATCATATTTAATGGACAAACACAGACACGGTGTGGTTCAATTTTCTGACTGGTTTCTTCACTAGGAAATAATGAAAACAGAATGGCCTTATATTTGTGTATGCAAATATATGTGGGTTGATACATACATGCTAACTGACATCTTTGAAAAAAATGTGCTATATATGTGTCAGCCTACCTTTTCTAAAATATTTCAAAACCTGAAACATTAAAAAATATTCATTCTAGATTAATAAAGTTTCATGTTTTCTGTTTCATTTAAAGTACTGTGAATGGACAAATGTTGATGTGTATACTTATAACCTCAGCAAAACTTATGCAAAGGGATTTACATGGCACTGAAAAAAAGGTGAAGGATCAGATCTGCAGAAACATTTACTGACAGGCATACAAAGGAGATGCTAAACCGATGGTCTGAAATACCATTTGCAAATGTGAGCTGAGAGATTAAGTTCCTTATGTCATGAAAGGAAATAGTGTTCACAGCAGCTGTCTTACTCTTTTTTTCCTCTACTTATGTTCTTCAGTTAACCATGATGGAATCAGAATGCTGCTTGAAACGGCCTTGTACCCGACCTAGTACAGATGGTTTTATATTCAATGAATAAACAACAATATACAACAGCCTTTAAAACTGACATATAGGAGGCTACATGAGGTTAGCATTCTACCCAGGAAGTTCTGTCTAAAACTTGAAACTTGTTTGGAGTGAAAGGTATTAAGCATTAACCTGATTTCCCTGTTACTCTTAAACCTGTTCATGAGCCTTAATAGGTGTTGGAATGAAGCTTTTTTGTTTCTCTATCCTGGTCATAGTAGCTGCTAATAGTTATATTTCTCTACCTGCCACCATTTTGTGTCGACTTTCAGAGTTCAAGTAATTGAGCTTTTTACTTTCAATTCAGCCACATCATATGTCAGTTAAAACTGACATAAACTATGATGTCAGTTAAAGGAAGATTCGTGAACAATCACAGATGACCTTAGATGACTCTTAAGCAGCTTTGAACTGCATGAGGCACTTGCTGTTGTTTAGCCTTGATAGAAATGGTTGCTTATGAGCATACTAAAACTATTACCTTGGAGACCATTCTCACTGGCCCTCATTCTGAAGTTTGCATAGGCCCTAAACTGAGCTTGAGAGATCACAAGTCCTCTGAGTTGTAGGTACCACACTGAATATCACAAGATTAATGCTGAAATGACAGGCAATTTAAATATAGTGTGCTATATCTATAAGGACTTAAGACATGAGTTCTCCAAAACAACAGTGTACCTCTTAAAGGGAAGCCAGCAAGTAAACAGATCAAGAGCTACAATTAAATGCAATCTCCCTCTTTATTTAGCAGCACACAAATATATAGATATATAGTTTCTACATGCATAGTTATTTTCACTACTCCTGAATACCACTTAGGTTCAGGGAAATATCTGGTTGATTTGGTATATTTCCTTAGACTTCTTGTTTAAAACAAACAAACAAACAAACAAACCAACCAACCCTTCTCTATGTCTCAGTTGTATTGGTCTCTGAGTTTTCTGTCTCATCTTCATGTGCTTTTGTTTCCATTTTGTTTGGAGATTTTTCTATTCTCAGACCTCATTCCCAGTCAGAATGTTCTTGCTTCAGTCATCTAACTGTCCCAAGATATTTCTACTGAAAATTATTAATTGATTAAGTCTATGTGTGATATGAGAGCCTGCAGACAGGTTGTGATGGTTTCAACATCCTCACAGAAATGTTTCTACAATACAGTAGAAGGCCTAGTATTTGATGTGGCAAATAGTGATAGAAAGATGAAGATTTTGAATATGCAATGCAACAAGTTAAGTGATTCATTTTAGGAGACTGATAACTATTGTCAATAGAATACAGCTTCCAAATTAAATATCTTTTTCAGAAGAAGAATTGAACAAGAGGAAAGATACTGTGTATGAATACAGAAAATACAGGAGAGGAGAATTCATTTAGAATGGATTTATCCTGTCAGAGAATGAATACACGTTAGAGAAGTATGCAGTGAAGCAGAATAGTCTGAGTTTGTCAATGAGAGAAGATATTCTATGTTCTGACTACATGACAAAGTAAAACGTATGTCCAGCAAGAAAAAGGAAAAAGAAAACAAAATACCTTGTCCCCTTCCCCAAACCACAGATGGCTGAAAGAATCTGATCTTTCCGAGACTCAGTCCTTAATCCATTTAGCAGTCCAGCTCCATAGATCTTCATTCCCAGAGATAATATAAACATTTCTTGGCTATAAGCATTTCAAATTTTCTTCCAAAGCACACTAAATTAACCTTCATTCCTGTCCCACAGTAAGTCGGGCTGTTATCCCACAAGGATAAAAATTTTAGACTAAAAGAAGGTAGATTTAGATTAGATATTAGGAAGAAATAGTTTAATGGGAGGGTGATGAGGCATTGGAGTCAGTTATCCAGAGAAGAGGTCATGGATAGCCCATTCCAAGAAGGGTTAAAGGCCAGACTGGATGGGGCTTTGAGCAATGAGGTCTATTGAAAGACATTCTTGCCTGTGTCAGGAAGATTGCAACTAGATGACCTTTTAGGTCTCTTCCAACCCAAACCAATGTATGAATCTATATTTCTATGATTCTATGAAATGAACCTTTGAACAGACATAGACATGAAATTATATTTTGTCTCAAAAGGTGTTGGCTATTTGACAGATTGCATCAGGTTAGAAGGGACCCTCAAAAGTCATCATGTCCAATTTCCCTGTAGTGAGCAGGGTCACGTGCAACTTAATCAGACTGCCCAGGGTCACACATCCGTCTCCAGGGTTGGGGCCTCAACCACATCCCTGGGCAATGTGTTCCAGTATTTTACCACTCTCATTGTAAAAAACTTCCTACTTATGTCTAACCTAAATCTACCCTGCTCCAGTTTCAAACCATTGGCCATCAGCATATTGCTACAAGCCCTTCTAAACAGTCTTTCCTCAACCTTCTTGTAGGTCCCCTTCAGATATTAAAATGGATTTATAAGGTCTCCCCAGAGCATTCTATTCTCCAGGTTGAATACTGCCAATTCTTTAAGCCTGTCTTAATAGGAGAGGTGCTCCAGCCCCCTGTTCATGTTTGTGGCCCTCCTCTGGACCCACCTGGTCCCTGTCTTTCTTGTACTGGGGGCCCCAAAGCTGGCCATAGTACTCCAGGTGAGGTCTCACCAGAGCAGAGTGGCAGAATCACCTCTCAATCTGCTGGTTACACTTCTTTTGAAGCAGCCCAGGATGCCCTTGGCCTTCTGGGCTGCACATGGATGTTGATTGAGTCATGTCCATCTTCTTGTTAACCAGGAGCCCCAAGACCTTTTCTGCAGGGTTGCTCTGAATTTAAGGATCTCCCAGCCTGTATTGATATCAAGGATTGCCCTGACCCACATGCAGGACCTTGCATTTGGCCATATTGAGTCTCATGAGATTCTTCTCATCCTATTTCTCCAGCCTGTCCAGGTGCCTCTGGAGGGCATCCTGCCCTTCAGTCTTAAAAAGTTAAAGTGAATATACATAACTTTAAAATTCCTACTAGGATCTAGTAACATTTGATTTGTAACTGAGCCAATAACTGAATTGTTACTTGTATTCTAGTGGAGCAGCAGAGGTCTTTAAACAAAACAAAACAAAACAAAACAAAAAAAAGAAAAAGAAAAAAATACAAGCAAATCAGTGAAAGTAAACCCCAAATACAGCCTGCATGGATAAGAAATGGTTTTCCTGGTAGATCTTTAATAAATGTTCAGTCTGTATATTAAGTCTCAAAGACAGGCATAATTACATGTAGCAAAAGATTTCAAACATGGTATTTAGCTTGAAAGGAAAGCACTAATTACTATGTATCAGACTATCTCAGACTTCTGTTTTAAGTGACAAAATTAAAAAAAAAAAGATAGAAGCCCAAAATATATCTCTTAGAACTCTCACTTCTGGCTTTCGTTGACTGAATCAGCTAAACTCTCCAACTTTTTTTTTTCACTGTTAAATATTGCTGTTTATTTTGCATCTTATTTAATACATATTTAAGACTTTCTTTTTTGCATTATTAAATATTACTTTTCCCCCTATGATTCCAGGGGTACAGAAGCTGAGAATCTTCAATAGTATTGAAGCTGATCAAAGCTACGTACTATACTTGCTATTATGCTTGTCAGTTTTGAATTGACAAATATGTTTTTAGGTTTTGTTATGCAAAGCAACAAATTTTAGCTTCTTACTGCCCAAGCCAAAAGCTGTCCACATCCCTGACTACATACAAATTGTCTCTGTCACACTGATACTTTGATAACCTTTTCTAAGAAATGAAATTCTATGTTCATCAAACCAGTTGAAAGGTTTTCAGTTCTGGAGCCCCTATTGCAAGAGGGATATGGACATGCTGGAAAGTGTCCAGAGAAGGGCCACCAGGATGATCAGAGGGCTGGAGCACCTCTCCTATGAGGACAGACTGAAAGAGTTGGGGCTGTTCAGTCTGGAGAAGAGAAGGCTCCGAGGTGACCTTCTTGTGGCCTTCCAGTATCTGAAGGGGGCCTACAAGAAAGCTGGGGAGGGACATTTTAGGATATCAGGCAGTGACAGGACTAGGGGGAATGGAATAAAGCTGGAAGTGGGGAGATTCAGACTGGACGTGAGGAAGAAATTCTCCACCATGAGAGTGGTGAGACCCTGGAATGGGTTGTCCAGGGAGGTGGTTGGGGTCCCACCCCTGGAGGTGTTTAAGGCCAGGCTGGATGAGGCTCTGAACAACCTGATCTAGTGTGAGGTGTCCCTGCCCATGGCAGGGGGGTTGGAACTAGATGATCCTTGTGGTCCCTTCCAACCCTGACTGATTCTATGATTCTATGATTTAAAAGTAGCCTCTTCATAAGGAGCTAAGTAACACTGCGGCAGGCTGAACAAACTAGAAGAGGAGATTCTGATTAGTATGGTAATAGAAATAAAAGGTCATGTTTAAATATGTCTGTGGTACAAATCCTTTGTGTATTTTTTTTAAATCATCACTAACTGAACACTAGTGATCTGAGGCTCATGCACTACCCTGGTCTTCAGGGTGCATGTGCATTCACTACACAGACAAATTAATCTGGCAGCAATGCAGCTCTTTGGCTTTGGCACTGCTCACATCATTGTCATTTAACAACCATACTGATAAGCCATCAGAATTGGCAGTTTTATTTAACCTTCAACTCAACTCATATTATTAGCCAGGTTGTTTTATCTTTGTGTCTGAACTCATCATCCTAAGTTACGTATAAAGAAAGAGAAGTATTTCACTCAGGAATTATGAAAAATCATTATGACATCTCATCAATATCTGTGAGTCTTTTGCGGTCGTGTTATTGTGAAAAAATACATGGAGTAAGAAAGTGGAAAAGGGAATATTAAAAAAAAATCACAACAAAAATATCAGGAAATTTAAGCAACTCTGGAATTTGGTGAAAAAAATTTCAGGGTTTTACAGATCTGCAGCTTTGGATTTATGAAGGTTGCCTTTGCATCATTGTAGAGGGCAGTGTTCTCCCTCTGTTTTTCCTTTTTCTTTTTTTCTTTTTTGATAGTTGAAAAGCTTTTTGAAAAACATTAAATATGTTAGTGTGTGTATAAATGCAGAGGGAGAGAAAGAAAAAAGAAAGAAGTCACCTTGGATACAAAATACCCTTCAAAACATTATTCTTTACAAGGACATAAGGATAGAGCTGTTTTTAAATAGCAACATGAGTTCAGAGGTCTATCCTGTAGGTTTATAGTGAATAAATCAATCTGTCTTATTCTAGCCTCTGATTATTAAACTAATACCTGTGCTGATTATCTCCTGATGAGAATTATGTCTTCCTTTGACCAAGTATTATTTAGGAGGTCACAGTAACAAATAATTTATTTTAATTGGTAAAACAAAAATCCATCTGACAATAGGTTTTTTCTTCTTTGGCCAGCTGAGATGTCTCCTCTACAGGTAGACCATACTTTTCTTTGTGCTCTTTAATTTCTAAGTCTTAAAAATAAATTCCTATCAACCATTGTCAGAAATATAACTTCCTCTCTAATTCTTCTTTTTCTATTTCCTTCCAAATTTTTGTTGCAAGCATGTAAACAAAACACAGACAGCTTGATAAATGGGAATTGTCATTGAAAACACTTTTTTTCTTTAATAGAATATCCAAGTGAATATAATATGTAATTTTAGTTTATATAAGTGTTGTAAGGCAAAGAACACAGAGGCCATTGTGGCTCAGTTTTCATTTACATATTTTAAACATCCTATCTTTCAGAAAGGAAAACCTGTATGCCAAATTTCTTTAGATACTGAGCTCAGGGAATTGCATCCTGAAAAACTAACCCAAATTGTGTTACTTAGTCATGAACCCATGTTAAAGACAATGTACAGTCAGATTTTTAAGGATTACATAAAAGTGTTAGGTAAGATTTTTCCCCACCGTTTCCATAGCTAATAGAGAATCAGAGCACAGACCTCAGGACTAAGAACAGATGAATGTTTGTGTGTAAGGCAGAAGAAGGTTGTAACTAACAAAGTCCTTTAGCAAACCTTGAAGCCACATGCTGCAGAGTGTTAAAACTCCATCCATTCAGAAACTTCTGAGGAAGAAATTCTGCAGAGAGTTTTATGTAACAATGACCTGGAGAGTTCCTCTTTGCCCTCCAACTTCACGCTGTTTCTTCATTATCAAAGGAAGGAAAAAAGTCACTTGTTCCCATATTTAGTCTTGTGTATCACAGATTGTCTCAATTTGAAAGTCTGAACAGACTTATAAACAGACTTTGATAACGAAATATTAAGCATTTATATGAAAGTATAGCAGCTCATTATCTGTGCCTTCCATGAAGTATTTTGCTTCTGGCCCAGATGGAGCTGATGGCTAAATATAAACAACCTCAAAGTATTCATTCATTAATAAAGTACAAAGAATGCCTTTTAAAAGGGCACATCATGTACATCAGATCCAGCTTTCTTTACAATTTAAAATATTGTCTGGTTGAGTATATATAATGTAATACAATGTCATCTGATATAGATCTCACCACAACTATTCAAAATTCAGTTAATTACATACAAAATGTCAATTACTTTAGTAACTATTAAAAGGAAAAACAGATATTGCCCAATACCAAGAAAGCTTTAATTTGACCTTCTCTCCCTTCCATCAGGGAAAAGTACCTTTCTTCAGCTTCATCAAGACAGATTATTTTGCTTCCCATCACTGTCTGCCTTTGTGCTAGTCCCATACTGACTGTTACAAGTAGTGAAGGGTACTGTTTGCAGGTATAGCAGAATAAAATTTTAAAAGGTTGGGGCCCATAATAGTCTCTTACACAGATTTTCAGATAAAATTACTGAGTACACTCAACTCATGAAGACATAATTAGATCTATTGCTGTAACTCTTAACTATGATCACTATTATATGCAAATGAAGAGGCAATCACTTTAGGAAAAGCCACTTGGGTGTACCTGGAATGCTTAGAGCTGTTTGGTTGTATTCTGTGACAAGAACCACAACAAAAAGTAACACAACTCATCTGCTCTCTAGTTTGAAGCCATTGTCCCTTGTCCTATTGCTACAGGCCTTTGTAAACAGTCTCACTCCATCGTTTTTGTAGGTGGCCTTCCAGTACCTCAAGCAGGCTTAGATGACCTTTGGAGGTCCCTTCAAACCCAGACCATTCTATGATTGTAAATTTTTTTTTTTCTTTACATAGAAAGACTCATTTACCTTCCATGTCAGAAGATATTTAGCTTTATTTACAAATTTCTCCTGGCTTAGAAATAATTCTGCTTCTGTTTTTCTACAGATTAAGGTTTCATAATCTGGCTTCCTCAGAACTAGTTTGGAACAGATACTATTTTATATGCAAAACACCTAGAACTACTCAGTCATTTTGACCAGATAAGAACCTTGGGTAATTTTAGTGATTGTTCTGATTATCAGACTTCCATTACATATATGGGTACAGAGAGTTTTCAGAAGAAAATCTGAAACACTATTAAGACTTTTTCCAAGAAATATATTTTTAGTGCAGTACCAGGACAAAATCAATGTACTTTGAGAATATCCTGCTGCTCTCTGGGAACAAGTAATCCAACAGAGAAGGTTTTCAAATGCGTATCTGACAAAAAATAGGAGCACATTCCCATTTTCTCGTATATAACCAGCAATGTCTTTTACAAAAACAAACGCTGAATGACCACTAACATCAGGTTACCTAACATAATATGGTACATGTCTATGACTTAAGATGTATAAATCTTTATAAAGGTTCATTCTTATATTTGCTATGATCAGCATGCCCTTTTAACCACACATAAACCATTAATTTTCCTCCTATTTACATTTCATTTCTATGAATATACTAGAGAAATAGAATAATAAAGGAGTGACTCCCATCCAAGATTCTCGTATGGATATAGATTTACTCATGTTTTTGACATGTGAAAGAATAACCATATCAGTATTGATCTCAGACAGAGGTATCTGTCAATCTCTATTAGAGTCAGAGATCAATCTCTCTATAGAATATATTTTAAAATTCTATTATTTCATCTAACATACATGGTAAATTACAGATATATTAGAAATTTAATTCTGCTATATGATAAAATAATAACCCTATGACAAATATTGACATAACCAGGCTCTATGCCCAGCTTTGAGAAAGCCAAGCTATTTTTTTTATATAGCCAGAAGCAAACACTGATATACTGAGTGCTGTCCTAATTTCTGACACAGCCAGAGCTCTAGTCTCATCTCGGACTGTGCCAGGGTTCCATAATCATTTGACACAGACAAAGCTCTGTCCCCATGCTTTGTCCCTATTTTTAATATTACCAGAGCTTCATCAGCATCTTATATTTCTGGCTTCCATGTCAGTGTCTGTAATAGACAGAGTTTTTGCCTCCTCTCTGACGCTTACTCCCATTGTCTGTCTGGCTGTGTTCATATCGATGATGAAACTAGGACTTCATATTTTTCTTTGACATTGCCAACATTGTCTCTATAAAAATGATATGGTCAGTTTTATTTTCAACTTTGGTATGATCAGGATTATATGGCAACAGCTGATATATGTGTAGATGCATGTGTAGGAACACATCACTGATCCTAAGACACCTAAAGTTTATCTTCATATTTTGATTGGTAGAGGGTGAATACAGACATAGCCAGATTGCTGGAATACTTAGGATGAAAAGCAAGGCTTTAAAGCAGAATCTCTTACCTATTGAGAGGTCCAGTGTGTTTCTTCTACATCCAACTATCTGTGACAAGTACTAATTTTAGGAGTAAATTATTCAGATCCTAAATTTCCACAATGAAACTTAATTTCTAGCTATTCACATCTTGTCAAAAAATAAGCTATTTGTGCTCCTAAGTTGTTTTCAAGTTTGGCTCAGTTTTTGAAGACTCACAGCTGAAATATTTGTGCTTTCTTCATAAAAAAATTAGGGAATATATTTGTTTTATCCTCATATTTGTTGATACAGGATTCACAATTTGAAGGATTCTGATATCATACATAACAAAAATCTTTTAAATATCATGTCTTCAAGGCTTTTGATTTAAAAACAATTAAATGAAGTTTGAGGGGCTTTTGTCCACTGTTTAGGGGATTAAAAGGTGCACTCGGACTTCACTGTCAAATTTCTGTTGAAGTGTCAGAGTTTCACTTTCTACTTAGAATGGAAATGGAAAATCTTACAGTATCACAACTTCTATTGTTGAGGTTTTAATCACCAGAATAAACATTTCAAGGTTCTGATGAGGCAGCCTTTCCTCATCTCTGTGATGAAGAAAGGCTCTTACAAAATTCCCAGGTAGAAAGAGAAATCTGAAAATATTCTTTGAACATTGGATTCTGCTAAGTTTATCAGTTCTTTGTTGGAGTTCATCCTGCTGTGCTTGATCCTCAGCTGTGTACAGCAGAGCTAGTTAATCAGCCAGGTGAAGCTGCATGACAATATGAACTGTTTTTGCTGAAAACAAGGGATATGTGTAGTCAGCGTGATGAAGAAACTTGGTATCTCTTAGCAGTAAGTGTTTAAAGTGTTTTCCTCATCCAGGTTGTTGATAAAGATATTGAACAAAATTGGACCTAGTACCGATCCCTAGGGGATGCCACTTGCCACAGGCCTCCAGCTTGACTCTGTGCCACTGATGATGACCTTCTGAACTCTGTTGTGGAGCCAGTTTTCAATCTACCTCACTGACCAGCCATCTATGCCACATCTCCTGAGCTTTTCTATGGGAGACAGTATCAAAAGCTTCACCAAAGTCAAGATATATGGCATCCACTGCTCTTCCCTCATCTACCCATTTGGTCATAACATCATAGAAAGCTATCAGATTAGTTAGACAGGATCTCCCCTTGGTAAATCCATGTTGGCTACTCCTGATAATCTTCTTGTCTTCCATGTGGTTAAAGATGACTTCCAGGATGAGCTGCTCCATCATCTTTCCAGGGGTGGAGGTGAGGTTGACTGGTCTCTAGTTACCTGGGTCCTCCTTCTTGCCTTTTTTTGAAGACTGGAGTGACATTTGCTTTCTTCCAGTCATCAGACACCTCTCCTGTTCTCCATGACTTTTCAAAGCCAGCTCTCTCAGCACTCATGGATGCATCCCATCAGAGCCCATGAATTTGTGTGTCTTCAGACAGTATAAGAGATCTCTAACCCTGTCCTGACTGACCAGTGGAATGTCCACATCTCTCCAGTTCTGCTCCCTTGCTTCTAGAGACTGAGCTTCCTGAGGGCTGGTCTTAGGAGTGAAGACTGAGGCAACGGCAGCATTCAGCAACTCTGGCATCTCTGTATCATCAGTTACTGTATCTCCCATCTCGTTCAGCAGTGGGCTCACCTTTTCCCTGCTCTTCCTTTTATCATTGATGTATTTGAAAAAACTCTTCTTGTTATCTGTCACCCCTCTCGTGAGATTCAGTTCCAAGAGGGCCTTGGCTTTCCTTGTTGCATCTCTACATTCTCTGGCTATCTCTCTATAATCCTCCCAATTGACTAGTCCTTTTTCCCCACATATTGTAAACCTCCTTTTTGTTTTTCTGTTTTACTAAGAGTCCCTTGCTTATCCATGTAGGTCTTCTGGTTGCCTTACTTGATATTTTTTTCAAGATGTAGCACCAAAGAGGCAACTTCCAATTTCCAGACAACCCATGCAATTATTCATTTTTCTTTCCTTCACTCTCTACATTTTCCTGAAAGGAGAATAGATATGTTACTTAATATTTAACCATAGTGTCCCTTTATACTGGACTAATATATCAGAGTTATTGCTCGATTAGAACAAGGTAAAAATGGAGAGCAATGAAGGTGAATAAGAACATATTCAGGAACAGAGCAGAGTACTATAAATAAACAAGATACAGGACATTTGATGCAAGGATAGGAGCAAAATAGAAAGGAATAAGAAAGAGCAGAATTGGAAAAAAATACAAAATAGAAAGGAATAAGAAAGAGCAGAATTGGAAAAAAATACAAATTATAGATAGAGTGCCTGGTCACTGAAGGTAAAATAGGCAGGACTGTTTGATAAGGATCTGAAGCCAAGAGTCCTAGTTTAATATTAGATAGCAGCAAATCATTACAGAAGTTGCTTGCAGAACTCTTCAGTCAGAATGTGTATTGAGACCCAAAACCCAGCAGGTGTTTCTCGGTTTATTATATACAGTTTAAATATATACAAGACGTTTTGCTCTTGTTTCAGTGATAAACATCTGTGCTATGGTGTTAGAGATATCACTCCTTTCCAGTGATCAAACCAACAGCAATTCAGTTCTACCTGGTCTCCTTTGCTCTCCTTCTTTCATTCAAAGTAACATGTTTAAAACAGGTAATAATAACATGCTACATTTACAATTTGAGAACTGAAAAGAACACAGGATTACTAACAACCCTAATTTATGTGGGATTGAGGTATAACAATATCAGATATTTAGAATGTAAGTGTCTATGTGTAAGTTACATCTATAAGCTCTGTGTCTGGTTGAGGTATAGTCAGTACAATTGATGGAGTCTAGAAGTGTAGAGTCTAGACATCATATGGATGTGTCTACGTTAGGGTAAACTGAACAGTTTTCCAGACTCCGCTGAACATATTGACTAGTGCTTCAGTGACAAAATGGCTGAATTGGTGTTCAGGTCACATAGAGACACTTAAATATAGGCCAGCTAAATCCCACACCACACAGAAAAATGTATAGTATTTTTGGTAAGATATTACTTAATACAAAGAGCAATCCTCCTAAGGGCATTTATCAATGATGGATGCTGAAGTAGACTTCTTAGTAGGGCAGAAACTATTTTAAAACTTAAAACAAAGACCTACTTTTGAACATTAGATATAGGGATATTGAGACACAAATTTTTATCTGTGGTCCATGGTTTCCATGCTTTAAGAATCTACTATGGTTCCTTTAGTATAGTAGGCTAGAGTGCTATCTGCAGTTTAAATCTACCAGCTCAGTTTTATCAAGGCTTCAGAGAAACTAGTACGTTTTGAATTGATTGTTGCAAAACTTATGCTTAGAAAAATCCATGGCATTTCTTATCAAGGCTGAGATTAAGGCAAACTCTCCATGGCATCTCCACTGGCTATTATCACAGTTCTAAATTCTGTATTTGTTGAGGCTTGACTCATGAAATGTAAACACTGAGAATATCTTCTTTTAAAATAACATTTTTGATATAGAAGATGTTAAAAGGTGTTTGAGAAAAAAAAAATCCTTGATATTTAGAACCCATTCAACCTGATCATTAATTTGACTTTCTAAAATCTGATTTGTTCAGAAAACATGATCAGAAATAGCATCAAAACATAAAATGTAATATGTAAGTATTACTAAAGCAATGAAGCAGTAGTGTTAAAGATATTCATGAGAAAAGTATTGGATTTTTTACTTGCAAGGAAATCAAAAGTTTTTCAAATGTCTGTGTAAGGGTTATTCCTCAAATATATATACTTTTATATGTATAAACAAATGAATGCTTGCATATTTATGGGTGGTGTTGGTTTTGTTGGTTTTGTTGTTATTGGTTGTTTTGTTGGGTTTTTTTTTCTCTTTTCTTGCTTTTTGGATTCTTTTTTGGAAGTTCCTTTGTGGGGTTTTGCTGATGGTTTAGTTGTTGTTATACTACTCTAATTGGTGCAATAAAATGTAACTGTGTGAAAAGAAAGACATGAAATTTATATTTTGAACTTGATTATTTAAAAATTGTTTTGTATTTACATGTACTTTTTTTACTACAGCTTCTACCAGGGGTATCTTTCTTACTATGTGTGTAGGGATGTGGTTAAATTCCAGAGAACTTTAGTTAATAATGTAGCTGAAACTTTTTTTTTTTTTTTTTTAAGTTTAGAATGGAACAGTTTGCTGTTTGGTTTACATAGTGGCAATGAACACTGTAGCACTGCAGTTTAGTATTTTTTAGTCTGGAATTTTGATTTTGATATATCTATTTTTATTGTTTCCTTCAGATATACATTCAGAAAATGTCTTTTAAGATGTTTATAGTATGTAAGAGTCCTCTAGAAGGATACTGGAGATACTTGTGGGGGTACACAGACGTCTTATCTGTGGTAATTAACCCTAGACAGAAGGTTGTTTTCTTACTAGTGGAGAACTAGAAGATCAAAAGCAGAAAACTAGTGAGTTGAAATAAAGATATTTTAATAAGTGAAATAAATATGTATGCAAAAGCAAGGCAAAATAAGGAATTTAAGGACTGCTTCCACTTAGCCCCTGTAGTCTTGAAAGTATGTCTAACAGTTACATGAAAAGATAAGTCACAACCACAAATGTCCTTGCTTCTTTATCCTTTCCCTTAATTTCTACTGTTGAACATGGTTGAACATGGCTTGGTTTAGCTGCCCTGTCTGTGTTTCCTCCCAGTTTCCTGTGCACCCCAAGGCTACTTGCTGCAGGGTCAAAGCAGTAGGAAGAAAACTTCACTGTTGTACAAGCACTGCTCAACAACAACCAAAACACTGCTGTGTTATCAACACTATTTTAGTCACACATATATAGACTACTACAAAAAGAATAAACTCTATTTCTGTCAGAATCAACTCTACTTTTTTATCACTAAAAAGACAAATGAGTAAGAAGATGTAACAGTTCAATGCTCCTCACTTCTACCATAAGTAATGTAATTACTCTTATTTCCTACACTTATCATCATATGTGTGTGTGTGTATATATATATATATCAATATCATACTTATATGCATAAATATATATATATATGCACACACACATAGATACATATACATATGTAGGTAAGTCATCCACAGAAACAAAATGGTTCGGGTTTTTTTTTTTTTTCAAGTAAACTTAGCCAAGTTTTGAAAGGAATAATTAGGATGTTTTATACTTTGTATCAATACTATAATGCTTTGTGGAGTAAAGACTTGCAACTTTTAAAAATATAAACCCAGAAATGAGCACAAAGTGAAAATTATTCAAAAATTCTAGGAATGTGCTGTAACAGCATTGATTTATTCAAAGCAAAATTGAAAGGTAAGTCAAAACTGAGAGGTAAGTCAATGAACCAACTATGAATGATAAATTTAAAACTGCATCTGTTTCAAAAGGATGCACAAAGAAGCCAAAAGCTGTTGGGAGGACAGAGAGAGGGAGAAAAAGAAAACAGGAATCTTAGATTCAGAAAGCCTATGGGTTTATAATTTATCTATATCTGTAATACAGACCTTCTCTGGTGGCAGTGTTCACAGAAATGTCATCTTTGAATCAACAGACTCTCTTAGCACATCTGAAAATATTCCCTTCTGTTAATCAGGCTCTCATGAGAGTCTTTCTCTGGAGAGAGTCCAGCACAAGATAACAAAGATGAACATAGGAGCACCACTGCATAAAAAATGATTGAGAAAGTTGGGACTTCTGAACTTGGAGAAGATGAGGCTCAAGGGTTATTTCATCAATAAGTAAAGAGTTTGGAGCTAGGCTTTTCTCAGTGGTGCCCAGTGACAGGACAGGTAATAATGGGCACAAACTCAAATACAGAAAACATTGTTTTTACTGTAAGGAGGAGCAAGCAGTGGCACAGGCTATCCAGACAGGTTCTGGAGCCTCCCTTGGAGACAATAAAAAACCCAAAGTCTAGGCAACTGGCTGAATGTGGCTCCATTTGAGAACGAGAGAGGGACCAGTGAAATCTCTATCAGACTAAATCTCTTGGCTTATAGACAAGAAAAGTGTAAATTTTAGGGTATATTTCAGTAGCTGAAGATACTATTTGCTTGTTTCTTTGTACCTTTCAGGTTTGTTTGAGGTACCAAGGCCATTTTCAAAAACAAATATAGATAACATTTGTGTAAAATATATGTGTCTGGATGTGTGGCTCCATGTAGAGTCAATAAAAAGAAAAAGGGAATTTTGCAGTTTGATTTGCTTTCAGTGAAGACTTCCACTTCAAAATAGGCTGTGCTGTTCTTTAGAAATGTCTCTCTTAACAGTAAAGCATATAATGATTAGACCCATTTTAGTCAACTAATTTTTAGATATGTAATATACAATAGATTTGCCCCAGTCTTCATTTTATTTTGACTGAAAGCTAAGACTATGACATTTTCCTTTGTTGATATACTTGCTCTCTCCCATTCATATAAAACAAATTGTGCAAACTATTTCCTTTAGTTGTATCTCTCCTGTGAACAATTAACCTGCAGCCATTACATTAAATATATTGATAATCCTGTCTTAAAAGTTCTTGTCCTCCATCCATTGCTGGGGGAGAAATAACAACAGGCACCAGTACAGGTTAGGGGCTGCCCTGCTGGAAAGCAGCTCTACAGAGAAAGACCTTGGAGTGCTGGTGGACTGCAAGTTCTCCATGGAACAACAATGTGCTCTTGTGGCCAAGAGAGCCAATGGGATCCTGGGATGTATCAAGACTGAGACAGAGACCTGCTGGAGATAATCCAATGGAGAGCCATGAGGATGATTAGGGGACTTGAGCATCTCCCCTATGAAGAGAGACAGAGATCCCTGGGGTTGTTTAGTCTTGAGAAGAGAAGGCTGAGAGGGGATCTGATCAATGTCTACAAATATATGAGGGGTGGGTGTCAGGAGGAGGGGGCCAGACTCTTTTCAGTGATACACTGTGATAGGACAAGGAACAATGGGTTCAGAGTTGAACATAGAAGATTTCACCTCAACATGAGGAGAAACTTCTTTACAGTGAGGGTGACAGAACACTGGATACAGGCTTCCTAGGGGGTTGTGGAGTTTCCTTCTCTGGAGACTTTCAAAACCCACCTGGGTGCATTCCTGTGTGGACTATCCTAGGTGATCCTGCTTTGGCAGGGGGGTTGGAGCTGATGTTCTCTTGAGGTCCCTTCCAACTTCTGATATACTGTGATACTGTGATACTGTGATTGCTAAATTCAGAGGCCTTTACACATGTTCTGTTTCATATTGTAGTTGGAACAGCAATAATGTGTAGCCAGAGTGTGAATACTTCAAAGAGATGGATGACTTATCAGCGTATTCTGGCTGTTATTCATCACACTGGATAGAAGAGATTTGCAGATTCTACAGGGATTATTCTCTTAGTCACTTTGAAATTTTCCATTACAAAGATCAATTTTTACCACCAAGAAAGTTTTTTCTTTTCACTTTAAGCCTGAAAGTATTTTGAACTCATATGGTAATATATGTATTTAAATATTAAATTGTCTTTACTTTTTTACTTTTTTTTCCTCTCTTTTTCCCTTTTTTTCCCTTAGCACATTGCTTGAACAATTGCAAGTTTCATAGACTTCAACAAGACAATGTGGGTGAATCACAAATGTGAAATAAATGAGGTAATATCTCACTATTGTTATATTTGTTTCCAGTAAAATACAAGCATAACAAATCAGACAATGTTAATGGTATCAAGATAAATATTATGTGTTGTATTAACAATGCAAATTGTTTGAGCAATTGGAGGAAAAAAACCCTGTTTATTTTAAAATTAATTTTATTTTATAACTAACAACACACATATTGTTATGACATGTAGTGTATCCACTTCAATTAATATTAGTTTTCTCTGCTGACACTTTCCCTTCTCACACCTACATAAGAATATGTCTTGTATCATCAGCTACTGGGGTTTGTTTTATGTTTCCTTAAATTACATTTTATTCAAAAATATAAAAATAAAATTCGTGATAAAGGTAGTCCTGTATTTCCTTCACTAACTCTTTGCCATTGGGGAAAAAAAAAAAAGGCAATTACCATTTTATGTCTCAGAGATGCTTTTAAAAATGTCAAGAAAAACAAGATTTTAATTGTTTTCATTTCACTGTAATGGTCAAAGGCAGAGTTCATCATATTATACCACTGCTTATTATTAGCAGCCAACCTGCATTTGGTGACTGTCAGAGAACTTTGAAATTAAAATTTTGTATGTTTAATTTGCAATAAATCACTCACTGAAGATCCATGACAGGTATGTATTCCTCCACCTTCTTAGACTTCAGACACAGATGAGCATTCATCAAATGCCCTTGAATTTTCTGAGAACTTAGGACACAAAAATTTGATCACAAAAACATTTACTATCTTGAAAAAGGATAATAAGAAAGACCAAAAAATCATTTCTTAAGTGTATTATTAGTAAGAGGACAGAAACTGCTACAAAATGAGCTAAAATAAATGAACTAAAAAAAAGTTCAACAGCTTTTAACCATTATAAATATTTAGTCAATGAATAAACCAAACAAACCCTATTATCCATAGAGTTTGGAACAGCAGAAAAAGAACAATGATATAGGTATAAATAAATAATAAAAATTGAGCACCTGCAGCTCATATTTAGTGGTCCACACTTTCTTTTTTCCCAAATTAAATTTCTGCTATATCTCAATTCTTTGGGAAAAACAAAACCAAAAACAAACAAGCAAAAAAACCCAAAACAACCTTTGCAGATAGATTAGGAAGTACAGGGTTATATCAGGGGGAGAAGCTGCTGTGCATTAGGTCTGTCAGAGTTGTCTTCATATTCACATTTCTAAAGCAGTTACTGGATTCCTTGTAATATTATTGCCAAATTCTTTGCTTTCCTTTAGTTTTTTTAAGCTGGTGACAAGCAGTATATAACCGTCACCTCTAATGTGATAATCAATTGTATAATTTTGGCTGCAAAAATAATCCTTTCATCTCTTGTGAAGGAAAAAAGAAAAGAATATTTAACAATCTTCTAAATGCAGTGGGTATAAAGAATTATGTGTACTCTGAAGATTGAAGTTGTCCACTAGATGATATGAGCAGAAACATCGGAAACACTCCTACATCTCCTTCCAAAAATATAAAACTCATTTCCTCATTTAAGTTTTTTTATTTCTTTGCTTGCTTGTTTTTTTTTTTTTTTTGTTTTTTTTTTCTTCTAGTTGGCTTTGTGGGTGTTCATTTAAGTCAGAGTAGATGATTTCTTTGTTTCAAAAAATTATAGCTGTCAACTAAAATTTTGTAGATGGTTTTTTGGACTTCCTTTCTTTCTCCCCCTTTTCTTCATACAGTTTTTTTGAGTCACGCTATGTGGTAGTTTTAGGCTCTACATTTAAGATTTTCCACAGATCTTGAACAGAAAGTGGTAGATGCAAATATATCACTATTGGGTGTAAAAAGGAAAATAATGATAGTTCTAAACAATCCCATTTGAGAGATATCTACCATAAGAATTATTTCTGTAAACTATATCTCTATTTTTTGGTTTCTTCTCTCAGGGAGACACTAACCTGCTTCTGCTTAACCTTGGCTGTGTTCTTTGTTTTGGTTGAGTATCTAACACAATAACCCTCTGCTCTTTTCACTTGTCCCTTTGTGTCCAGGCGGGTAAGGAGGGGGAGCAGGGATTAGAGAAGCTATTAGCAGCTCCCCTGTTGTTTTTTTTTGAGAGGGTGAGGTGTGTGGGGGTTCTTGTGCTGTTTATAAATTCTAAATACCTGTAAATATTGTAAATACTGTATATTTTGTACATATTCATTACAATTCATTATAGATTGTAGTTTTGCTTGTAAATACAGCTTCATCTGCTTCCAACTGGACTAGTCTGGCAAATTTAATGTTGGGGGGAATTTTCAACCCACCACATAATACCATAACAAGTTTCCACTGATATTTTTTTTTTTTACAAATATTATTGTTTCAGCCACTGTTCAGAGGGCAGCTGCTGGACGCATGCAGAGTGCATGATTCCTGAGCTGATCAATACCTTAGCATGCTGTGCAGAGCAAAACAATAACATTCTATGTGTGCCAAGAACAACAGCCTCACGTTGGCACCCTTTGATTGGAACATGCTGCAGAAGCCACCTCCTTGACTGTCATCTCTTACTGGGAAAAAGTTTTAGCTTATATATGTGGTTGGATTTTACTGGTTAAGTGATTGATAACAAAGAATATATAAATAGCCACTCTGAGCTATAGTTATCTTGGGATAGAGATTTCAGTGAGGGATGCTAGAGACTGACTTCTGTTAGTTCACTACTTCTTCTGTCTAGGGCTTCAGTGTAGGGATGCTGCAAGGTAGATGGCTCAGGACTTCTGTTAGTTGCTTCATCGGTAGAGGGCTTCCAGGACTCCTTCTGTAGGTAGGACTCTAAGACTTGGTAATGCTAAGGATTCTGCAACATAGAAATAAAGGACTTCTGGGAGAACTTCTGAGATTCTCTACTGTCTGAATTTCTGGAATCAACTTGATATACAGCATTGGGACTCATGCCTCCATTCGTCACACAATGGCACCTCATTATAAGGGGCCTTACAACTACATTCAGCTCCCCCGGACCAGGGGAGTGACAATTATCATTGTTATGTACATGTTTCTATCATAAAATTGTGCAGCATTTTAAAAAGTCAACATGTAAAACTCCCTTTTAAGCTATGTAGATTTAACTGCTTTGTGTAGTAGCTCATGAAGTAAAAAAATAAAACGGAATATTTATGTAGATTCTTATTTGCTTACACTTCAGTGTGCTTACACTTCAATGAATTTGTATCAATTTCCATTGTTCTCAAGCAGTTTATGAAAGTCAAAACTAGTCCCAAAGAGATCCTACATAATCTCATGTAAATAGTTTTTAAATCCTGGTAAGATTTATAATTTGTTTGTTGTTGTTAATTAAAACAAAACAAAAGAAAAGTTGAAAGTTATTCAAAGATTTCAACAGAAAATTTAAGAGCAAGTTGAAAAAATGTGGTTCTTTTATGGCATTTCCTTTCCTTTAAAATATGAAGTGTCTCATTCTGAGATAAATTCAATTATTCATACCTTAGGATTGTCTAGCACACCTGCTTCTTGTTGTGCAAATAAACATAAAACTGGTCTGTCCTTGACCCAGGTCTGCTTTCACTGTTTAAAGAGATTTGAAGCTATTTCCTTTATTTCCCAGGTGGATACTAAGAGTACTGGGATAGAGAATACTTTGCACTGGTAGTGGCTTTTCATAGAATCATAGAATGGTTTGCATTGAAAGGCACTCAAAAGGTGATCTTGTTCCAACCTCTCTAGCATGCATGAAAATATTCTGTGATCCTGTGATCTTCCACTAGATCAGGTTGCTCAAAGACACGTCCACATTGGCCTTGAATGCTTTCAGGGAGGGGGCATTCACAGCCACTCTGGGTAACCTGTTCCAGTGCCTCATCACCTTCACAGTAAAGAATTTCTTCTTAATAAGTAGTCTAACCTACCCCTTTTCACTTTAGAAACATTGCTTCTTGTCTAATCACTACGTTCCCTGATAAATATGTCCTCCTCGTCTTTCTTGTAGGTCCTCTTTAGAATCATAGAATCATAGAATCAACCAGGTTGGAAGAGACCTCCAAGATCATCCAGTCCAACTGATCACCCAGCCCTAAGCAATCAACTAAACCATGGCACTAAGTGCCTCATCCAGTTTTCTCTTGAGCATTTCCAGGGTCAGTGACTCCACCATCTCCCTGGGCAGCCTATTCCAATGGCAAATCACTCTTTCTGTGAAGAACTTCCTCCTGATATCCAGCCTATACCTCCCCTAGAACAACTTGAGACTGTGTCCCCTCGTTCTGCTGCTGGTTGCCTGGGAGAAGAGACCAACCCCCACCTGGCCTCAACCTCCCTTCAGGTAGTTGTAGACAGCAATGAGGTCACCCCTGAGCCTCTTCTTCACCGGGGTAAACAACCCCAGCTCCCTCAGCCTCTCCTCATAGGGTTTGTGTTCCAGGCCCCTCATTGCCCTTCTCTGGACACGTTCCAGTACCTCAACATCTCTCTTGACTTGGGGAGCCCAGAACTGGACACAGTACTCAAGATGTGTCCTGACCAGTGCTGAGTACAGGGGAAGAATAATCTCCCTTGTCCTGCTGGCTACACTATTCCTGATCCTGGCCAGGATTCCATTGGCTCTCCTGGCCACCTGGGCACATTACTGGCTCGTGTTCAGGAAGTACTGGAAGGCTGCTGCAAGGTCTTCTTGGAGCCTTGTCTGGCCCTGACTTGCCTTGCCTTACCGTTCTCTGATTTGCATGGGTTACCCACCCTGCCTTGCCCTTCTCTGCCTTGCCTTTCACTGCCCTTCCCTGCCTTGTTTTTCCTGCTTTGTTTTCCTTGCCTCACCTTTCTCTGCCCTGATTTGCTTTTCCCTGCCCTGGCAGACAACAATTTCTGTAGAAAATTCTGAGAGTTCCAGCTGCCTCACATGAGTGAATAGCCTGTAGCTGGAGCTTCTTTCTAAATACACTAATTTAGGGTTGTCTTTTAATCCATTGACTGCTTGCAGTTTATCTAGGAATCTCCTCTCCTAATGCAAAGAAAGAACATCCTTCCAGCACAGAGTAAGCAGGAAAACTCTTAAAATGAAGGATAAAGATCTATACTCCTTAGGATACAGATTAACAACATGAGGTATCATTTTACGCCTTTGGTTAGTATTTTGTAGCTCATGGGTCTCAGTATCTTATTTTCCTCAAGGAGTTTCAGTATTTTCTTCTATTATGATGACTTTCAGAAGATAGGTAGACGATAAAAAGCAAAATCCTTTTTGTGGATCTAGTAATTTCTGCACTTTCAGACACATATTTTGGAAGAGTAATTTTAATTTTCCTAAACAGTTTTTGCTTCTCAGTTATTAGAAGTGGAAGTGATAGTCTTAATCCAACACTGGCATAACTGTAAAAATGTATTTTTGGCTGTGGAAACAATTTTATATTTATGATATTGTGTTTGACACATTTCTGCTCTTTGAAAAACAGTAAGATTTTTTTTTTTTTTCATGTGCTGGCAATGCCTTATATGTGTTTAAAATCTAGATAATAGAACTGATGCATATGCATAGCAAAATCTGATAAATTAAACAAAAGCTCCACCAAGAGTATGATTGCAGCAGCATAGAAATTCAAAAGGACTTCATAATAAAATCAAATAGAAAAATGTTCATTAATGGTTTGACTTACAGTACTAAGTCATAGACCAAATGACAAGCATATAGGTAAAGAGAAGACAGCTATGGATTGCAGCAACATTGTAGTTCAGTATGAAAGCACTTTTCAAAATAAATGAGGTAGCAAATTGCTTGTAGAATAATGAATATAAATCAGCCTAAACAAAAATTCAAAGCAAAGCTACAGCCACAGAATGGCCTGGAAATCTTCCTATTATGTACGCTATCTTCATAAATCAAATACAGTCATGCAGCACCAAAATACCGTAGATACTAATTTGCTTGCAGAATGAGATCGACATATAAGGTGGAACATGACTTGTCACACTAGAACAAATTACCTCTATGATCAATGAAAAGGTAAACTTTAACTATTATCTCATCTAGAGTCACCACTGGTTTTAATACAGAATGTGCAAAATATCTCCCAAAATGGCAGGAGAAGAAACTGGAAAAAAACCCAAAAGGATCATTTCATCAAAGAAATTTTTGACTATAGATCTAAGTCTTTTCTACAATATATTACCCCAACAATTCTTCTAACTATTCAAACCAAGTGAACATATATATAATCTGTGGTTTTATTATCCTACTCAGAATACAGGAATTATAATCTTTGTATTTCTAATTAATTTATTACAGGGAAAGAAATGTCTTTAAATGTATTTTTAGTCTCTGGGAGGCTATCTAAAGAGTTTGCAAATTATTTTGCAAGTAGTTACAAAGTTAAGGCATTAGATTGTTTGCACTAGAAGAGTCTATAAATGGATCAACTAGTAGAGGGGAAAAACCTCTACTAGATGACAGGAAGTGGAATAATATTGTCCATTGAGGTACAAATGTAATCAGCAGTACTGTTTTTTACAGAGTTATTAAGGATCAGCCAAAACACACACATAGTTTGCAAGACATACTCTAGCACACAAGCTGTGACAAGAACTTGGAGGCGAGTATTGTAATCTGTTCCAACACAAATGTGTAACACAGCGTGTTCCAAGGAGCATAAAGAAATGTCTGTCAGGTAATAGTGAAAGATTCTAGGAAGAAGAAAGACGAAATACTCAAAGGAAAAAAAATATTACTGTAGTGCAGCTTCTACATCAGAAGAAGAATGTCTTTCTGGCAGCTGAGAAAAATAATACAAACAAGCAAACAGTACAACAAAGCAAACTAAACTGGTCCCCTGTAGTGACAACGTGGAAAGTAAGTGTCATTCCTTACAGTACTGCTCTGGTAGCTTTATCGATCTCTTCAGATATCTTCAGATTTTTTGAAGAAGTGTAGCAGAGCTTGCATTAAGTCAAAATCTCTGCACTCACAGACATCCAAGAGAGATGTAAACCCTTCACTGGCTGTTCTTTCTCCCAAAATGTATTTGTGAAAATGCAAGCAAACTTATACACCCTCTGACAGTTAGTAAAATTATTCATAGTACCATGATTTTTCTTGAGGATTTACTTGACTTTAAACTGTGCTACAGTAATGAAAAAAAAATTACATTGTTATCTGGATTCAAATCACCTTGTGATGAGGGTGAGTTCATCAAGAACTGAGGCATGTCTCAACAGAGGTAAGATCATATCTACCCACTGAGAAAACAGCTGCCCTGGGAGGCAGGGTGAGCCGTGGTGGGAAAACTCCCTAAAATGTGCAACAGAACACATCCTGGCCCAGGGGTATGTGAACAGGAGGGAGGCAGAGGGTTGAGGGGGATAGCAGAGGACCACTTTGGCTTCTGACTCCTGCAAGCAAACAGGAAGACCCGATGGAGGTAACACCTGGAAGATGTATATGCATTACTATGTGACTATAGTGAGGGGCAGAGGGGAGCTGCAGTTAATAAAAGACCTAAGTTTTGCCTGTACAGATGAATTCCACTGAAAAACACTACATACTGGAGGCTGCTCAGAGAAGGGAAAATCATGGAACCCACTTGGACCTCTCTATCTCCTCTTCTCTGGCCAACAACACAAGCCAAAAAGACCTTGGACTCTGGGACATGTGTCTCTCTTCCTCCTCTCCTCCAAGACGAAGAAGTGACTTGGCAGCACCCTCCTCGGACCTTCTCTGGCCAAAGACAGAAAAGCATCTTAGGGGTGATAATATAATTCTTTTCCTGCTCTCTTTCTCCAATTTTCCTTTCTCTCTCTCTCTCTCTCTCTCTCTCTCTCTTTTTCTCTCTCTCTCTCCCCCTTCCTGTTCTCCCTTCCTCTGTTTCATTTACTTTATCCTTTAATAAATAGACTTGCTTTTGATATTGACCTCATTTGTGCCTTAATGTCACACAGAGCAATGTTTTAAAAAATCCTGAGTCTCTTTCCCAATTTTTTTTTTTTCATTTTGACGTGGGACAGCTCAAGTCATCACTTCATTTTCTGTAATCAGATCTTTTGGAACAAATCCTATATTACTCAGGTTAATGGGATACAGAATTCTACAATCCCAGGTTTTCTGAAACACCTCATAACTACTGCATGTATATATTGATATTGTACACACTCTGTAGTTAGACATTGCCTATACTGACAAAACCCCTGAGGTTCTGAAAATACATTTTCCTACACACCTGCTGAAAGATAAACTATCAATGAGTTAGCTTACTGTCTGTAAAAGACATGGTCTGTCACAGAAATTAGAAGTAACAAGTGCTGCAGAGTTACTGCATTTAAATAATTTGCAAACAATGGATTGCAATGATTTTGAAACTTTGTAGTCAAAGCCCTGGACACCCTGCTGCTTTAGGCAATCTTCAGCATCCCACATTTTTAGCTGTCTCATTTAATTTTATAATTTAAAGTCTTTTTCTGAATTGTTTTCCAACCAATTAAAACTGGTGTGTGCACTTTGAAGGTTGTTTTTTTTTTTCTTTTGCCTGTTTTTCTGATAATAGGATTTTCTGTTAAATCCTTTTTTTCCTTGTTTTCCTTCTAAATTGTTTTTGAAGAGTGCAATTTTTCATCATCCTTCTTTATCTTTCTCCCGCTCTTTCTGTTTAGAAACACCTCTTTTGCATTTAACATCTTGATATTCAACAATTTCTTTGCTTCAGTAGTCCAGTGTTTTGTGATGGGCTTCTTCCATCTCCTGAGTCCCTCTCAGTTGTTCCTTCACTTTTCAATTGATCCTTTCACTTCCATTCATGTCTCTCTTTAAGCATACCATTCCCTTAGTTCAGTGTTTGCATACACTGGTACAATCTTTCAGATTTCCCATTCTCTAACCCACAAACACTAAACTCCTCTCCTGTTTCTGTTGAATACACACCCCTTCAGCACTCCCACAGATGAAGATTTACTATGTAGGTGTACAGTGTAAATCAAATTAAATTAAAAAAAAAGGGGGGAGAGGGGGTTTTGGGAGGTACAAGGGTTTTAGTTTGCCTTTTTTGTTTTGTTTTGTTTTGTTTTGTTGTATTTTGTGTTCTTTTGCTAACATGACAAAACAGGCAGGAGTTGTCTCCTCTTTAAAGAACAGAATCCTGAGGCTTTTATTTGGAGATAGGTATAACACTGTAAACATTTCCTCAGAATACTTTTTGTTGAAGACTGTAGATATTTTATTCTGTAAAAATAAATATTATCTTGAGCTCCACCATGTTTTGTTGGCTTCCCAATATCCTGTCTTCACTTTGCATATCTCATATTCACATCTCAGTATTTTCATCTTACTTAAGTTCACCTCATACACATTCATTTCCTGAGTGAACACCAAGAAACGGATAATGTCAGAACATCACTGGGGAGATGGCTTGAACTTTTTTGTATTTTCTTTCTCTTCTTGCACATTTGTTTCTTCTAACACACCTTTGTCTTGCAGCTCTATCAAAACTTGCATGACAATTATTTGTGTACTCAGCTACAGTTTCAGGGTTTTCCATATCTCCAGTTAGTCCTGTAATACTGTTGGTTTTTAACCCTATTTCTCTTCTCAGCGTCTACATTCTTCCAATTAATGAAGTCCCATAGACATTATTGCTTAAGCAATACAGAAGTCCCACATATAACAAGCTTCCTTATGTGATTCTTCAGGTGGAATTCCATGGCAGAGACAACCTCCTGCCTCATCTTATTGTTATGCAGCCCCCTGCCATCTGCCTTCCAGTTCCGCTCTTCCCTTAATAGTTTTAACAGCCTCTCTCTCTGGGTTTCTTCATAGCTGATGTCTTAGTAATCTTTCCTTCATGCTGTTCTATGTTTTCAGATTTCTGGCTGCTTTCCATATCTGTATTTCTTTCTGCTCCTTGCAGAAGCTGTTCACATATACAGTGCTCTGTAAATGCTAGAGTGTCAAACCTTTCCTTTGCAGAATGTAAAGTTTTCCCTAAAACTGTTATTGTCCATCTCAACAGACAGTATTTTCATTCTCATTATAGTCTTGTATCCATCAATTTCATGCCATTTCACTAATTTGAAAGTTCACTTACAGTCTCTTGCTTAGTAGTGGAAATTAGAGATGTTCTGTTGAAACTGTGCTAAACAAGTGTTGACATTCTCTGCAGTCTCTATTGGTTTCACTGTGTGGCAAGCTGCAGCTAAATCCTGAGACAGATGCTTGAGATTCTGCAACACTCCAATGTGCATGAATATGATCTGATAGTTTCAACAATATTTTAAGAGTTTCCCATTGAATGAACCACAGAAATTAGTGGTGCAACTTGCCTAGCACTGTTTCATTTATTTATCTAGTAACTCTTTTTACATTAAGACTCATTGTCATGGACTGAGTTGAACCTGCTGCAGTCATTCATACCATGCTGCAGTCATTCATACCATGTTGCAGTCATTCATACCATGCTGCAGTCATTCATACCATACTGCAGTCATGCCAGCTTCAAAAAGTGAAAGTGCTAACTGGAAAAAAGTATTATGGGGCTTGAAGTTCAGACTGCAACATGGGAAGCTTCCTGTTCTGGTTGATGCTTCTGTGCTCAAGTTCTCAGGTCTGGGCTGTTTCGTGCAGGCATAGTGTTGGAATGGGGGGCAGTCAGGTAGCTGCTGGCTTTCGTTTTCTGTTTTATGCTGGGGTTGTGTTTTTATTTTTGTTTTCATTTTTTTGGGGTAGGTTTTGTTTGTTTGCTTGTTTTCATATGTATTTTCACTGTGCTTCTTCTGCAAATAGGCTAAGCTAAGGTAATCGTATATTGTATTATTAAATTATTTAGATTTTTAGCTAAGGAAATTATGCATTGTGATTATGATATCTCATTCTATATTAAAGTCTTACCTCTTTATCTCAACCCTGAGTGTTGTGTGTTACTTTTCATCTCACTTTTATGTTGGGGGAGCAGGGAGTTTAGCCCTTGCACTAAACCATTATACTCATATGTCCATTTTTCCAAGTCTCTGTAATATTCTTGATGAATGTTCTTGTTCATGAGGAGCAGGTCAGGGAACTGAGGTTGCTTGGTGTGGAAGAAAGGAAGCTGAAGGGAGGCCTTATCACTCTCTACAACTACCTGAAAGGAGGTTGGACTGTAGTGGGTGTTGTTTTCTTCTCACAAGTAACAAGGAATAAGACTTGAAGAAATGGCCTCAAGTTCCGCCAGGGGAGGTTAGATTGGATGTTAGAAGGATGCTCTTCACTAAAAGGATTATTAAACACTGCCCCCCAGGGAGGTGATTTAATCACCAACTCTGAAGCTGTGTTTAAAAGACATACAGATGTGGTGCTAAGGGACATGTTCAGCACCAGACTTCATAGAGTTAGGTAACAGACTCACTGAACTTAAAGATCTTTTCCAACCAGAATGATAGAGACCAGTGATGAGTGGTGTCCCTCAGGGCTCAGTACTGGAACTGGTGCTGTTTAACAATTTTGTCAGCAATATGGACAGTAGAACTGAATGCACCCTCAGCAAGTTTG
The DNA here is from genome assembly GCF_027791375.1 of Indicator indicator. Lineage (NCBI taxonomy): Eukaryota > Metazoa > Chordata > Aves > Piciformes > Indicatoridae > Indicator > Indicator indicator. The sequence goes on from NC_072010.1 coordinate 42,261,534, forward strand.
TGGATTACAGTAAACTGTGTGGTCTGGTTGACATGCTGGAGTGAAGGGAATGCATCCAGAGGAACTTGGACAAGCTTGGGAGGTGGACCCACACGAACCTCATGAAGTTCAACAAGGCCAACTGCAAAGTTCTACACCTGGGTTGGGGCAATCCCACACAAAAATATAGGCTGAGCAAGAAGTGACTTGAGAGCAGTCACAAGAAGTACTTGGGGATGTCAGTTGATGAAAATTTCAGCATGGGCTGGAAATTTGCACCTGCAGCCCAAAAGGCCAATAGTATCCTGGGCTGTACCAAAAGAAATGTGACCAGCAGGATGAGGAAGGTAATTCTCCCCCTCTGCTTTTGTAAGACCCCACCTGTAGTTCTGGTGTCTCCAGCACTAGAAGGACATAGAACTGTTAGAGTGGGTTCAGAAGAGGGCCATGATCAGAAGGCTGGAGCACCTCCCCTATGGAGACAGGCTGCAACAGTTGGGTCTGTTCATCTTGGAGAGAAGATCTTTATCAGCCTTCTAGTACCTGAAGGGAGCCTACAAGAAAGCTGGAGAGGGACTTTTTACAAGGGCTTGTAGAGATACAATGGGAGCAAATGGATTGAAGCTTGAGGAAGGTAGATTTAGACTGGATATTATAAAGAAATTATTTACAGTGAGGGAGAGAGACACTGGAGGAAGTTTCCCAGGTAAGTTGTGGATGCCACCTCCCTGAAGGCCAGGTTGGATGAGGCCTTGAGCAACCTGGTTTAGTGGAAGGTGTGACAAAAAAATTCCCCTCATCCAAAACAAACAATAAAACCCAATCTTTTTGCTCTTCTTACTTTCAGTTTCTGATCATAAACTAACATTTTTGTGTTTATTTTGCTTAGATTTGCAAATCCGAAGCAACTAGCAAATCTCTTTTTGTTGTAAGAAACAGCAATAATTTAGATCCAGTGGGATGTTCAATCTAACCAACATCAATTTTGACTTCAGAGCTAAAAAACGTTGGCAATATTGTTCCTTTGGTTCTGGAAATCTCAGTTGTGTAATATAGCTCAGGTTTTCTGGCACTGAAGGTATGATGTTGGCTTCTCCATTTACTTGGCACTTTAAAGAACAGTGAAGGGTAGTCTAAAGTTTATTGATTATGTTTTATTTTGCTTATACCATGGCTGCAATTTAGAAAAAGTTCTGACTGATATTTTTTAATATAATTGTATGTCTATCACCTATATTTCCACTGACTTGCACTATTTACTGCCAATTATCCCTATGTTAAGTGGTTACAAAATTATTTCAGTTTATATTGATAGATTATACTCTTGTTATACAATTGTAAATGATTACCAAATAGTACTGTAATGGTGAGAATCTGATCTTTAATATTGAAAATATGTTTAATAATTATTATGGGTATTCAACAAGCCTGGAAAGATATCTTGATAAAATGTAGCAACAATTCTATTCCATGGGACTTACAGACTATGAAATAAGAAAGATGTTGCAGTTTGTTAAAAAGTTAGATCATATAGTATCTCTGGAAGATAAAAGAATATGCATGATGGAACTTGGAACAGGTTATTTAGTCAGGATGTAATCAATGGCCAGAATGGTCTGCAAACTTTCCACTGTAAGAACATACATGAAATATTCAGATGAATGTTTGCAAGAAGAAATTACTGAATGCAAATGTTCAATGCTTAGATGAGTCAAGGGGTATTCTTTCATGCTTCAGTCTTATTCTAGAAATCTAAAATGTTTTCCTAATCAAATGAGCTAAATTAACTCATGAGTATGTACTTAACCACTTTCCAAGAAACATTTAAAAAAATGAAGTTACTTAATTTTCATTCTACTATAGCATCTTTGATATTGTTAACAAAACCCCAAATTGTTTTCAGTTGTTTTTTTTCTAATATCAAGAGTGCATCCACTATTTATAACCCTAATCAAAACTCTGACAATCAATCTGAAAATACAGTTAAACAGATTTCATAGTTAACCATCCACAGAAATAAACTCCACACAGTGTGAGAATAAACAGAAACATGCAAATTCTATAAGCCTTTTTCATCCAATTTTAAAAAAAATTGAATCTACTTATTACTAGTCTCATTCATAGATGAAAAGTCCTAGGAATAAGACATATACCCTCCTTTTAGAAAAGCATACGAGACAATGGGATTACGCTCAGATGCAGAATTTTTAGAATGCTAAAATAAAAACAAAAATCATAACTTTTTGTAGCTGACAAATAAAAGGAGGTTAAAGAAACTAAAGTGAACCCACAGATAATTCATGCTAATTACACATCTTTCTAGTCTGATATTAAAAGAAGGAAGTACCTTGTACTCACCTCTGGGAAAGTGATAGTATGCAAGCTCTGGTAATAAGTGAGTATTCCACATAACTGTTGCCTCATTAATTGCAAAACACTCTCCATTATGCCTATAACAGGGTTGCTCAAAAGATTTTAATATGGCTCTAACTACCAGGCTGAATCCACAAATTTATCCTAAACTTCTAGAGAGTCCATCATCAGCTCTCCCTTCAGCAGACCTAACTCTAGGTCTAACAATTTTGTTCTGCATGGAGTTTTTCTTTCCTTTCCTTTTAAATCTTATTCTCTGTAAATAGTTTCTGTCTTTCTGAAATCTCTACAATCCAGTGAGGAAAAAAATATATGTAAAAAAGGAAACCTGTAGCTGAGGCTTGTGTAGCAGGTATTTTCTGGTTAGTGGTTGCTCCTAGAAATAAGTGAATAGCATTGACTTACTTGCTTTAAAAATAAATGGGAACAGGAGGCAGGGAGAAGGGAGTCATGATACATGAGAAATGAGCATACCTCACTCAACCAGAAAAAAGTAGCCTACTACTGACACAAGAAGCTACCTGTGTCACCTTTGGTTGAGAAGATTGTGGCTGCTTAAACTGAACCCCTGTATTTGTGCAGGAAATTGCTCTTTCTGCTGATGGAGGAGAAAAAGATCTTATGTTTGTGTGTGTTCTCCATTTATCCTTTCCCATCTTACCCAGGTCCAGATGGAGAGCTGTAACTAGTGGAGTTCCCCAGGAATCAGTGCTGGGTCTGGTGCTGTTCAACATCTTCATCGATGACATTGATGAGGGGACAGAATGTCTGCTCAGCAAGTTTGCTCCCGACACCAAACCGGGAGGTGTGGCTGATACACCTGAAGGCTGTTCGGCCATCTAGTGAGACTTGGACAGACTGGAGAGCTGGCCACAGAGGAATCAAATGAAGTTCAACAAGGATAAGCACAGAGTCCTGTGTCTGGGGAGGAATAATAAACTGCACCAGTATAGTCTGGGAGGTGATCTGCTAGAGAGCAGCCCCATGGAGAGGGATCTGGGAGTCCTGGTAAATAAGAAGTTATCCATCTGTCAGGGATGTGCCCTTGTGGCCAAGATGGCCAATGGGATCCTGGGGTGTTTTAAGAAGAGTGTGCCCAGCAGACCGAGGGAAGTTCTCCTCCCCCTTTACTCTACCCTGGTGAGAACTCATCTTGAGTACTGTATTCAGTTTTGGGCTCCCCAGTTTAGGAGGGACAGGGACCTGCTGGAGAGGGTCCAGCAGAGGGCTACAAGGATGATTAAGGGACTGGAGCATGTGCCTTATGAGGAGAGGCTGAGGGACCTGGGGCTTTTAGGTCTGGAGAAGAGAAGACTTAGAGGGGATTTAATAAATGTTTATGAATATCTGAGGGCTGGATGTCAGGAGGGAGGGGACAGGCTCTTCTCACTTGTGTCCTGTGATAGGACAAGGAGAAATGGATGTAAGCTGCAGCACAGGAGGAACTTCTTTACTGTAATGGATCACAGACCATTGGAACAGGCTCCCCAGAGAGGTTGTAGAGTCTCCTTCTCTGGAGACTTTCAAGGCCCATGTGGATGCAATCCTCTGTGACCTGAGCAAGACTGTATGGTCCTGCTCAGGCAGGGGGGTTGGGCTCGATGATCTCTTTGGGTCCCTTCCAACCCCTGACATCCTGTGACCTTCATCAGTATAGAAAGCAAGGCAGAAAACCCTGAGGTCTCTCAAGGTCTCACCTCCTCTTTATTGGCTTCCTTTTCATGTAGACCACCTCTAATCCCTTCTCCATGGTACTCAAAAATTATACAGGAGTTGTTTTGAGCATTTTATAAAGTATCTTCTTTCAAGATGCTAAATAGTAGGATGACATAAGAAAGAAATCACTGTGGATGAGCTGTCAAGGATGCTTGGAAAAGGAATGCTCATAATCACTGGAATTCTTATCTGTACACATTCTCATGTATTCAAAAATATCCAAAACAATGTCTTGGAGCCCTGTCATACTAGAATAAACTTGAAATACCATTATTCCTACAAAAAGATTTTTCCTACTCTGAACCCAATCCTCACTTTTCCATCATGATTATTCACACTCATCTATCCCATCTGTAACATCCAACCTTTTAGCAACACTGAGAAGCACTGAGCAACCATCTAAGCTGTATAATGGATAGAAAAGATCTAAATTTGATCAATATTTGCAACTAGGTACACCAAATAAAAGCAATTTAGATCAGGGATTGTTAGTTACCAAGTCAACTATGAATTTGTGCCTAATGTATGGCATGCAAAAACACCTATTACATTCACTATTTACTTAGTCACACTGTTCTTTTCATGAAGGGAAAATAGAAGTAAATGCCTTCTGCTCTGTTGAAGACCTACTATAGGGGCTGTAGAATACACTTGTTAGTCTTACTTAACTAGATTGACTCACAACCTTTTGAAATAATAATGATAGTTTCTTATTCTTTTCTTGCTGGGTTTATTTCTCTTCCGTGAAGTTCTACAAGTGTACATGACTGTTTCAACTGAGTGCAAAACATGCTAATTATCCACAAAGTCAGATTTGCTTGTTTGATAATTGAATCACTCAATAACAATAGCACGAGGAATGTCACAAGAAAAGATTGCAGTGTGTTGGCAGAAAGCACTTACAAATAAAATGTTAATTCACTGGGTGTTTGGCTTAATATTCTTCTGTTATTTTTAATCTAATTAATCTCACTGCTTTTGATTCTGCAGAATCAATTGTTCCAGGTTCTTTATAAAGTTTGTTGGAAAGTTCTTGTATAATCTGAAGCTTCTCTGTCTGTTTCATCTTAGTGTTTATTTTAGTTACAAGTTTTGGTATAGTCCTTTGTGTGTGTTTTTCTGCACTTGATATTTCTAAAGTATAAACAATGAAGAGTGAATTACAATTGCAAAATATTCTCCAACTATGATTTCGTTTAGATTGTTAATGGGAGGATATTTTATACTGTATGAAGTTTCAAATTCTTGTTCACTAGCTCTCAATTGCTTTACTGTGATAAGCACATTCCTGACAACCATCTGCTTACACCTTACTTTCTTCTGGTATTCACATTTGAATTTAAGATAATTATAAAAGCAAGGAAGTTAAAACAAAAATTATCAGGCAATTGTAGTAATAATTCTACTGTATGTTCTATGGTTTACTGTTGTTTTGCTCTTGCTACAAGGAGACATTGTACAACAATGCAGAACTAATGCAAAGTATGTGCATTTATTCCCGTATCAGCACGGGTATATCCAGTTATCATTGGCATATTTCCTTATAACAATTATATATACATGTACATCATACATATATATACTTAATTGTTTTGAAAAATTCAAAATACAAGTTGTATATTTTCTTCCAATCTGAATAAGTTATCAAGTTGTTTCAATACGAACACATATGGATTCAAAATTTATACATTCATGTAACTTTCATCTTGTAAATTATTCACTTGAATCTTATTTGACCTTATGACAATTTTCACTATATACATTTCATCTTTTTATTTCCCCTAACTTTCCAAAATGTTAATATTTCCTGGACATTTTTCCATCAGAGCACATAAAAATAGTAACTGGTAATACTTATAACATGAGTATAAGCAAATGTTTTTAGAAATTAAATTGTTTCAGCTTTTTAAAGGGTAAGGATTCTGTACAATTTATGACCCAAGTCCATACAGTGTATTCTCATTAATACAACTCCCTGAATTTCATCCAGTTGCAGGTGATTGATCTGCATAATCACTGTATTCACCATGGGAGTCCACACCATGAGATTGGAGTCCAGTGTTATAAGGACAATAGGAAAAACCATCACTGTTTTAGACAAGGAAAAAACATACAAAAAGCATAATATAATACAGAAGTTACTCTCTTGAAAAGTTTCTGCCATTTAGAAAGATTCTGCTGATTATTGAAGGCAAGTTGTCTTGAATGAAAAACAAAGTATCAGTAAGGTGGACTCACTGTTCCAGTAGAACAAATATCAAATAATTCACTGCATGGAGAAAAAAACATTGCTTATAGTTCTTCACTTGTATCATACGTCCTGTCTGCCCTCTGGAAAACATCAGCTTTGATGTGTTTCATCTTGTCCTTTTCTTTCATTCTCAAGGCACTGATTATCTCATCTAATGATTTTCAGCATGAGTCTTTACAAGAAAAAAAATCTTTGTCAGGTTCTCAGTGGAATAACTTCACATATTAACCCACCTTTACATATTGCATCAATGGTTTGTTCTTCTGTGTTGTCACTTGATGAAATTGTCTAGTGTTCAATAACTGTGCAGGCAAAAGTGTTATAAGGAAAGCCAGCAGCTACATTTTTTACTGTGATCTGCTAAGATATGCATGTGGGAGTACAAGAGCTACTGTGATTAAAAAAAAAGCCTCTACAGGAGAAATGTTTGAGTAAGGATAGTCTTAGTAATATACAGGTTCATGGTACAAGTGGGTCACAGACTGCATTTTAGCTGAAAACACACCAAGGAGTCTGGACCAACGAGCACAGCACTGGCATTACTGGTCTCCATTTACCACGTGTTCAGACCTAGCTTCAATTCCCAGAAGTTCATAGGTAACTGTGACAGGCTTCTCTGCCACAAGACTACTCTGCAGGGAGCTCCCAGTTTTCAAATTGCCACTGTCACAATGCTGCTCCCCTTCTCTTTAATGCTGCATGGCATCTGGATCAAGAACTTCCTGAATGTTTTCAAACGTTGTACCACTTAGGCTTCACTAGTTTTGTTTGTGCACATCCAAAAGCAAACTCCTTCCTGAGAAAGCCTCTTTCCTTCTGCAATATTGTTGGTTTTGTTTGGGTTTAGTTTAGTTTTGTTTTGCTTGTTTTTTGTTTGTTTATTTTACAATGGCCTCTTTCTGAAATTCAAAAATTGAAAGCCCAATCTACAGCATTATTAACAGTTTTACCTGAAACAAGTATAGGAATTAATTAATTTAAAAGTAAGTAGATAGAAATTAGGCGCAAAATGCAGGCTGGAGGAATATGCCATATTCCAGTTCATATAAAATATACTTAGCAAAACATACTTTATCCCTCATTGAAATACAAAGTAGAACACGAGATTATGTCATCAATAATAAATCAAATAACTAAACAGCAATCAGGCAGTATAATTACCTTCCCAGATAGTAAAACCTGGCTAACCACAGCTATTGAACTATAAGAAGCGTCCTGGGCTGACTTGTCCTAAGCCAGTCAGCAGTCCCATTTTATCAGTTACTACAGATCATCTTCCCTAATATACAGTTTTAATATGTAACATTTACAGAAAAGAAGAGTTTAAAATTATATGTTTTGACTGTTATATAATTCTATAATTAGAATTATATAAAGTTCTATAATTTTACTGCCGGAATAAGTCTATTTAATTTACTATCTTGACAGTAGACAGTGTGTCTAATCCAGCAGGTTGCAAACAGGTTATGGAGTTCTTCTCCGTTTGCTTGTGTGCACTTCAATGTTTTATACAACTTGGAAGAAGCTGAACAAGAAGGTTTGAGAAAGACCTAATTCTTAGTATTGTCAAACCCAAAGAGCAGCTGGGACATGTAAGAGCTGGTAGTTAGGTAAAAAAGAAAAAAATTAAAAGGAGGATTGCAAATCAATCTTTAATATCCCAGTACATTATCTGACCCTCTCTTCCTTTTTTATATGACAGGTAATGCAGATGTAACCAGTGGTATGTTTCTGACCACATACAGTTTTCTTCATTTGAGCTGATACATTTATGCTTCCCTTTTACAGTCACTGGAAGAGAATGGATGCCTCTGGAACACAGTGCAGTCCTTGACTATTCTTGCTGGTAGCCTCTCTCAGGCTAACGCTCTAAGCTGAGGCTGGAAGATACACAGGAGTAAGGGAAGTCCTCTTTAGTGTGTCTTGAAAGACAGTAAATTATTATAGTCAGCCCTTGGCTGTTAGTAATATCTAAATTACTATACAGCTGAGTAGATACTTACTTTAAGAGATGAGAAATAGCCTGCAAGATTCTTAATTATATTGGCTAGACTCCATTAATTGTAGACATTTATACTTTTAACTCATCCATTAAGTTACAGAATGAGCTCTCTTTGTCAGCTTGCTCATTTCCATACAGTTTTGTTTTGTGATCAATTAATATTCACTGCCCTCCAATTTCCATTTTGGTTTCCTCAGAAGAAAGACACCTGCTACCTGAAAGTGATCCATGCATGTAATTTCTCCATGTTTCCAGTAGAGGTATTAATAGAAAATACTATTGTGATCATTTGTACTATAAACCAGACAGCTTCACATACTTTAGGAGGCTTTAAGTATCATTTAGTTCACCCAGACAATTTTTAGAGAAGCTAGCCACAATGTCACCATCATAATATTACAAATTCAAACAAGATTGGAACTTAGTAAAATCCTTAGTAGACATGTAAACAATTGATCTTATTTCCATGTAATTATTTCTACCAACAGAAGTCTAGCACAAGAGAAATCTTGACTCTATGACTGAATTGAAGGTGATTTAAAATATAAATTTAAAAAGTCTAAAGGTTCTTCAGATGTCTCTAATTTTACTACAACAGACCAAGCAAAGCTTAATTACAGGAGTAAGTTTGTAAGAATCTACTTCTGTGTAAAGAGTTAAATCCAGCTTTTTAGGCTAGTCAGAAAAACATGTAAATATATTATGAGTCAGTGGAAGATAATAAAGTGGTCACAGTGACACAACAACCAGATATTTTTGAGCAATCTTAGTGGCAGACCCAAAGGCAAATGTAGAATCATTTCTAATTCACAATCAATGGAAATTAAATGGTCTGTCTGCTGATTTGCAGCCGGTCAGATTATGTTAATTTATGTTATTACTCTGTGAAAAAGCAGCTGTGATTGCAACTTTCTACATTCTGATAATGCACCCTTCACGTAAAAACTCACAGAAACCAGCAGCCAAGTATGCATATTTTGTACTTTGCTGCATCACTTTGTGCATCATGCTGTTACATTTCTGCAACTCAGCAAGAAAATACATCCCTTTGTTGGAGGGAAAAAATATTAATAATAATAAAAACACCTATAAAGCAATGTTCAAGCACTATAGACATAAAAGAGAATTTTGCTTTAATTGTTATATTAATATGAAGAGCAGGGCCAAAAAGATAGGAGGCTGTAACATTTTGTTCAATTAGTTCTTAACTGTTAAGGCCCTTAGAGTACCAATGGACACGTGGGACTTTCTGGCTTCACCTCAGACCTGGATGATTACCAGACTGCCTATGAATAATCAGCCTGCTCACCTTGTTCATCTACCATGGGATAACAGTCTTGCAGCAGAGGGCACTACCCCTGTCTATGCTGTGGCCACTCTTGGCTGCCATCTCACTTTTCCTTGGAGAGTGTCCCTGTTCTTGATGTTCTTGGACAATTAGCTGTGGCCCTCTTCAGCCCTGAGTGAGCATCACTGATCTTGGCTCTCACATCATGCTGATCCTAGCACCTCTGAGCTGAGCATTATGGACTGGTCCCCACAATTCCAAATCCTGTAGGAGGATGTGGGGATCCTACAGAGGCATCTTGCAACCCTATGGGCTCTGTAGCATACCCTCAATTTACAGTGATCCCTTCTATCACGATCAAGTGATATTATAGGGAGTTTGTAAATCAGATATGATTAATCTTTGCCACCTACCCAAAGGCTGACCCAGAATATGCTGGCCACTTTGAAGCAGTAATCTCACGGCTCTATGTTGAGCTCAGATCCGTTTTACTGCAGATCCCCAACAGCTCCTAGAGTAATCTTATTATAAGACAGCACATGTGTGCTTCCTTGCAAGTAAGGTGAGAAGTGTCTGAATATTTCAGTGTTTAAGACAAAATTGAGTACTTCAGCATCTAAGATGAAAGTATCTAAGCTTGCATTCACAATATTTTTTTCTGATTTTTCTCATCTTAAAAATTTCATGGTAAAAGCTAAGTTTAAGATAAATACTTTGTGGATATTAGTTTTTTTTTTTTTTACAACTCTGGCCTCATATGTGTAGCCCTAAGTATTGACATTTTAAACCAGCTTTAATTAAACAAAACAAAACAAAACCAAAACAACAACAACCCCCCCTCCTTCTGACAAACAAACAAGAAATAAACAAACAAAAAACCCAAAAACTTTGATGTGGAAAAAATTAAATTATTAGCACTGGAGTTGTTTATATCACTATTGATAATTTTTCATCTGAATTGGATAATAGGCTTTTATCACTTCTTTAATGACACAGATTTCATAGAAATGACAGTTGAAGAGAAGTAGTCAGACTAATTACATATCAAAATCATTTGATTAATCTTGAGAATGCTGAACAAACAGAAAAAAATTAGAATATCTACCAAACCCTGTAGATCTGCACTGAAAGAATTGATGACATGTAACATGCATTTACTATTCTAGATGTGAAACAGTCACATAATACAGAAAACTGTCTTACAGAAACTGTAGAAGAACTGACTTCTTCATGATTCTGTATTTTGTAATCCTTGAACACTGTGAGAAAACCATGAGGCAACAAGGCACCACTGACTTATCCCAAATTATCTGCAGCTGTGGCCATTTATCTTTTCAGAGATAGGCAAAAAACAAATCACACCCTCAGGTCCACCCAAGATGTTTAGTTAAATAACCATATTGACTATTTCCTGGTTATCTCAGGTTAATAGCTCAAATCATTAGCATGGAATTTTTTTAGAAGAACCAATTTGCTATATTATGAAAGATAATTTTGTCGAAAGTGCACCTTGGGGTACCGAAGAGTCCACAGATTGCACTAGTAGGAATGACTACTGTGTTTGTAAATGCAGATAAATGAGTTCAAGGCCTAACCTAAATGAGAGCATGGAGAATGTTTTTAAGTGTGTTATCCAATTTGACTTGATATTTCTATTAAGAGCAAGTCAATCATATCCCTTTGATGACCACTCCAGAATGTAATAAGCTTCAGTCACAAAACTATCATCTCAATTCCCTAATTGAAACTTCTAGACCCTCAAGGCAAATAACTTTCGAGTATGAATTGTTTTTCAAAGTTTAGTTATTCAGCTCTCTTCACAATTTCTTCAGTGAACTGTTGTAAACTTTCACCACAGGTGTATTTTTCATATGCTATTTCTCCTTTCCTTGAAATATCAACATGAAAATAAGATACAATTTCTGTCTTTCGTTGAAACAAGGAGATCCTCTTTCCTTTATTTATTGCAAATATCATATTATCTAAGTTTTTCTCAAGTGGACTGGTGGGGCACTTTCTGCAGCTCTGGACTGCCTGTTCAAGAACTTTGTTTTTCTAAAAGACACTTGATACTCTTTATTCTTGCAGGTGTTTTCCGAACACCTGAGTGAAAGGTCCCAGAACAATCCTCATTATCAATACAGTCTGGTGGATGACAAGATAGAGAGCAGCCCTATGGAGAAGTACCTGGGCGGTGTTGGTGGATGAAAACCTGGATGTGAGCCAAGAATGTGCACTTGCAGCCCAGAAGGCCAGCCATATCCTGGGCTACACCAAAAGAAGCATGGCCAGCAGACTGTGAGAAGTGATTCTGTTACTCTGCTCTGCCCTGGTGAGACTTCACCTGGAGTATAGTGTCCAGCTCTGAGGCCCTCAACACTTGAAGGACACGGGCCTGCTGAAGTGGGAGAGAGCAGGACCACAACAACGATCAGAGGGCTGGAGTACCTCTGCTGTAAAGATGAGGTGAGACAGTTGGGGCTGTTCAACCTGGAGAAGAAAAGGCTCCAGGGAGACCTTATAGCAGCCTTCCAGTACCTGAAGGGGGCCTACAAGAAAGCTGGGGAGGGACTATTTAAAAAACCTGTAACAATGCAGGGCAGATTTAGACTGAATATTAGGAAGAAGTTCTTTACTATGAGGATAGTGGAAAACTGGAACAGATTGTCCAGGGAGATGGTGAAGATTGCATCCCTGAAGATATTCACAATAAGCTTTGATGGGGCTCTGAGCAACTGGATGTAGTAGATGTTTCTACTTACTACAGAGGGTTTGGATTAGATGACCTTTAAAGATCCTTTTCAACCCAAATAATTCTATGATTTTATGAAAATTCTTTTTTTTTTTTTGTATGTGTATACATATGTGTATATAAAATCAATTTTCCAATATTCTTTTAAACTGTTGTTTACCTGTAGTATGACTGAGGCTATGTATCTGAAAATGAGCTATATTCCTTAAACTGATTACCTTGGTGTTGAAGAATATCAATAGAATGCATACAGAGTGGGTCAGTTGATAGACATAGCAAAATATCTTCCTAGCATATACATAAGTATTTAGAATATCACTGATGGATTTATTTTGCCCTCCTACTCTTTCCTTTCTTCACTGCACATGCATCCCCTCTGAATACAGCCACAGGAAAAGGATCCTTAGTCCCGTACTAAGTAATTGATAGTACAAAGAATAATGAGACTAATAATAAAAAATAATGAGATATAAAAGATATTCCTAAAGCTATCAATGATTGAAATTCTTTCTTCCCCAGTCAGCTGATCAAGCCAAAGTATATATGTATTGTACATTTAAAAAAATGTACAATTTTGTCTTTTATCAAATCAGCACGAATTTCATGGTGGGTATATTTATTGCATATCACTTTGTTATCTGAAGACCAGGACTTCAAAACTGAAAGTCATAGGCCTGCACCTATGTGATGGAGGGGAAAATGGCATAGGAGTGCTGCTCTAGAACTACCACAAGTTTATTACTACTTCTAACAAGAATTTAATTTCACTGTGTCCCAGGAGCATTTGGCATATCCTGGTATTTGAGAAATATTGCAACGATTCCTTTTGGAGATACAGCATTTCAGAAGTGTTTGGTATACAGGTTGTTTAGATAATCTCAATATTGCTCCAGACCTGTTAGAATATAGAGTGAAGAAGGTAAAATATAAAAACAAACTCATGTCCAACAGAAGTTCACAGATGAAAATTTAATCTTACATAATATTTAATTCATTTAAATAAATGTATAAACCTCATAGTGTAGTTGCGGACAACATATTCCCGTGGAAGATGGGTAATTATTCCAAATATATCTTATGCTATTAATTGTGCACCTCCTCAAATGAATTGTAGCTGTAAGCAGTCATAAATGAAAAAGCATTACTCTAGTCCATGAAAAAGGTTGAATTTGGTCGCTAAATTTATCTCCTGTGCATTTAAACAGCCAAATTCTTTAGGCAATCAAGATATTTTTCCAAACATTTTGAGAATCAGTCCTGTTTATCTCAGCCTTTCACCAATGTAAGAATAACACATAGAAATAGACTCAATCTAGCCAATCAGAGCACAGAGAACTGAACAGCTATTGATGCATACCTATATAGATTTTTCCTTAGCTATGTGTTTCTCTACACACTGGTTGGTTGAGTTTATCTGATTTGCATAATCACCATAGAGTTATTTCTCAATAGTTCAGGCTGTTCAAGGTGTTTACCAGCAACAAAGATGCAGTCTCAGCTTCTCTTTCTCTCCAACGGATGTAGAAAATCTCTAAAATACATATTAAATAACAAAATAAAATATTCAAAAAAATCAAAGAAAATGGAGCTGTTAAGCAGTTGAAAGGAAAACTGTATTAAAGTTGATTCACTGGATTATTCCTATTTCCATGAACATACCCCACCTCATCCTAATGTTTATCTTGTGCAAGCAGGTCAACAAGGTTCTTGTCCTTGCAAGAATTATAATATTTCTACCTACTTCTCACCTAGCCTCATTGGAAGAATCCTACTCCATCTTTCTGTTCAGGAACAGATGTTGTTATTTCTGAGGAAAAAAGAGCCTAGCAGATAAATGGAAAACGGAGATACAAAAAAAAGAGGGGGATAAGAGATAAAAATAAAAAATATGGAGAGAATTTAATAAAATGAAGGCTTGGACTTGGAATACGCACATGCAGGGTCAGAAAGGTGTCTCTGTATTTTTAAATACAATGAAGAGTTGGTCAATTTCCATTTGGTTATCTTTGAATACTTTTTTGTCTGTATTTCACTGAGTAACTTTTGACTGCCGACAGTTTAACTACCATATTCAAGTACTTTTATGTAATTTTTCTTGATGAAATTTACATAGATTAATATGTGATAATTACATTAATTTTCAGTCTAGAATAGATCACTGGTTTCTTAGCATAGTTTTTCCTTTGTGAAATGAATATTCATTTCTTCAAGAAAATCGTCATTTTCAAAAGCATTTTGGCTATTAGTAAAAAGTTTTAATCTTTAAAAAACTAAAGGATTTCTTTCTTGTTTTGTTTTGCTTGGTTGGGTTCAGGAGGTCTTGGGTTTGGCTTTTTTTGTTTGTTTTTTTGTGTGTGTGTGGTTTTTTTTGGGGGGAGGGGAGAAGGGGCTTTTGTTTGGGGAAGGGGAGGGATTGTTTGTCTGTTTGTGGTGCTTTGTTGTTTTTTTTTTTTGTTTTGTTTTCCCAAAATTTCCTATAAATGCACATATTGATGAGTCTTACAGAGTGCACAGAATAGGGAGACAAATTAATGGTGGGAAAAGTTAATTATTTCCTTACTGCAAACACACAGACGACCTGCCTAAAACTACAATGTCAGTGTTCCTTGATACAAAGCAACTGGCAGATGAGAAGTCAGTTCAGGATGAAAAATTAAACAAGAGTGTGAGGTTGGGCTGAGATTTATTTTTATCACATATCACAAATGCTTGCAGTTCAACGAGGAAGAGAATGCAAATAAGTTCTTCCTGATTTAGCTTCTCACTGGCATTACAGAAAACTAAAATTAAATTGCTTCATCACTGCTGCTCTAAGCATTCTACTCTAGAGGACTTATATTTACCTCCTAAATTCATTGGGGTTTAGACACTGATTATCTGAACTTCTGGTCTACAGTTCCTCATTTCTTCTTACAGTATTTATGGCACCGAAGCCTAAATAAACATTTAATGGTAACTGAATATACTACTTCCACTACACCTTCTGTAACTAGTTATTATCTCTTGCAATTCACTCATATATTTTGGTGACGGTTAGTGTTATGAGAATTTAGAAAAGATTGCGAGCTTACAAATATGCCTGAGATTTCCTCAGTTAGCCGTAAGAATTTTTTATTTATTCTTTGTCATTCTTCACAAATACAGAAGTACCTTTCTTCAGGTAATAATGCATAGAGTTATTCAGACATACAATTTAATCCATGAAGATGATTGTCCATTTTGTTCAGAAGTAGCAATTCGGTTTTTAAATGTTGATCTTGCTTTTACATAGGAAAAAAACAAAACAACAAAAACACCAAACAACTAAAAAAATACCAAGTTTGTTAAGTTTGTAATACTAAGGTCCTGCTACACACTTACATAGGGGAAAAGCCACCTGGTCAGAGCACAGTGTTGAACATTCTCTCCAGTGTGACAGGTGCTTACCATGTTGCTGATCTGGTAGCAGTGAATTGCTCACTTACTTACTCTTCATTCTTTCAAAGTATGTTCTCTACTATATTTCTGAATTTATTCTTTTGATCTCCACAGTAATAGTTTTTGGGGTACTTTATAGGAAAGTTTCAACAATATTTTCTGATACAACGGGGAATAGCTCTTACTTCTCTCACTATTCTTATCTTTCTCAATTACTTCATTAACATCTTCGTCCTACAATACAGTCTTAGTCCCTTTACTCACCTGTCTGTTCAAGAAACTAAGCATTATAGATGTCATACCTAAAACATTCAGCTAATTATTTTGTTACTTGGAAAATATTACATGAAAAACTGATTGCAGTTTCTTTGAATAGTAATCTTCTGTACTACATATTATGATTCAAAATCAGCCACATATATGTACCCTGCACAATCAACTTTTAATATTATGAGGTAATAGCATGCATAAGTAAGACAGTATTAAAAAAAAATATATAGCTTACTTGCAGGCAGTGTTGAGCTACACATGATAAGGGCTAAATTTCCTTATTCCTGTGTTTATTCTTGGACTTCCTCATTTACTTCACTGCAAAGTACCTCTCTAACATCTAATATTCTATATATTATTACTATTATTATATTATTATTATTATTTTATTAAATATTTCCATTGCAACAACTAATAAAACTCTTGTTCAATATTAGCTTGTACTACTCACTGTAGCTCACATTAATTTCTCTTGATGGCTCATGTGAAGCTTGGTTCAGTTTCCAAAACTTAAGAGACTAGCTGCACTTTCAATGCTTTAGCTTCTAATCCTTTGGCTCTCAGATCCTTTGCAAATGGTGCTATATCTGGTCTATATCATAGTGCTAGAGATCAGTTTATCCTGATGCAGACACATTGGGTTAATTGTCTGTCTCTTCAATTTCCACTGATTTTGCTGACTTGTGGTATGATTCCTTTGCTGACACAAGGATATCTAGTGGTGTTGAGCAGTCTTAGAATACCTTGTGTAGTTTCAGCCACTGTTAGAAAAGGACATTACTGCTGCTTTTATGTCATATATATATAAACTCTGCAGAGATGTTTTCAAAAGCAACTAACATGTCAAAGTCTATTAGCAATTATTTTTGGACAAATTAATTCTTATATGTCCACTAACCATCATATTAATTTAGATTATTTTAGTTACTTTATATATATATATATATATATATATAAACATTCAATTCAAGGCCTCAATTAAGTTGAATACAGATGTTGTTTAGCAGCATTTGAGCTTTCTTAGTAGAATTCTCCTGACTTCCAGCTGCCATTTCAGAAGGGCAGAGATGTTCCCTAGACCATGTCATATTTTCCAACACTGTGAAGAAGCATTAGAAGATGATGGGTAGACATTTCTTTACTGGCAACCCCTCTCCTCGTTGCTCTTGTGCTAATGGATCAGAAGCTGGAGATTAGGGGGACATGGTTCCTCCCACTGCAAGCAAAGATGAGGTGCATGATCATCTGAGGAACCTGAAGATATACAAGTCCATGGGGCCTGATGAAAAGCATCCTGGAGTCCTGAGTGAATTGGTTGACGTCACTCTCCATGATATTTGAGAAGTCCTGGCAGTCAGGTGAGGTCCCTGAGGACTGGAAGAAAGGAAACATCACACCCATTTTTAAAAAGGGCAGAAAGGACCTTGGAAACTACCTGTCAGCCTCACCTTCATGCCTGGGAAGATCATGGAACAGATCCTCCTAGATGTCATTCTAAGGCATATGGAGGACAGGGAGGTGATTCAAGACAGCCAGCATGGCTTTACTAGGGGCAGGTCCTGCCTACTCTGGGTGCCTCCTGTTACTGCCACATACACCTCTGGTGTCCTGAGTGTCCAACCCAATAAGGTGGACACAGGAAACGGCGTATTTCTACCCATAAATCCTGCACCCTATAAATCCATCTGCAAAGTCATTTTCCTTCTCTTTCTTCCCTCTCTGCTACCATGGGAGATGCTTCCCTATCGGGTAATGGTGGGGGAGTATCTCAAGGCCTCTTAGGCCTGTCTAGGCATAATGCCAGGAGAAGAAAGCGGGGGACAGTCTCAGACCTGGCCAGCCTGAGACTAGCCTAGCAGTGGGGGGGAAAGAGCGAGCCCTGGGGGTTTGGGTATACCCTCAGGTGGGGAGAAGGGAAGTGTTGGGAGATCTTTGGGTGTTATATGAAGGACTCTGTACTCTTTGGGATATCTTTGCCACTATGCTTGTAGTTTTTTGTAGTTCAGTTGCTTTTTCCATTTAAACTTTCCATCACTCTCCAATCCGTTTGTGTGAGTGTCATTCTTTTGTCCCTCTCAGGGCAAGAGAGGATCTGTCTGGCCTCAAACCAGCACACTGACTAACCTAGTGGCTTTCTATGACAAAGTGCCTATGTCAGTAGATAAAGAAAAACATATGAGTGTGATCTATCAGAATTTCTGCAAGGCCTTTGATATGGTCCCCCACAACATCCTGCTTGTCAAGTTGGAGAGAGATGGATTTGATGGGTGGACTGTTTAGTAGATAAGGAAGTGGCTGGATGGTTGCATTCAGACAGTGGTGCTCAATGGCATGAAGTCCAGATGGGGAACAGTGACAAGTGGTGGCCCTCAGGGGTCTGTACTGGTACCTGTACTGTTTAATATTTTTATCAACGCCATAGACAGTGGGATTGAGTGCACCATCAGCAAGCTTGCAGATGACACCAAGCTGAGCAGTGCTGTCGATAAACCAGAGGGACAAGAAGTCGTCCAGAGGGACCTAGACAAGCTGCAGAGGTGGGCTCAGGTGAACCTCATGAGGTTCAACAAGAGCAAGTGCAAGGTTCTGAACCTGGGCTGGAACAATCCTCACTATCAATACAGACTGGGGGATGAGGTGATAGAAAGCAGCCTTCTGGAAAAGGATTTGGGGGTGCTGATGTTGGACATGAGCAGGCAGTGTGCGCTTTGCAACCCAGAAGGACAGTCACATCCTAGGTTGCATCAAAAGATGCATTGTCAGCAGATCCAGGGAGGTGATTCTGCCACTTTGCTCTGGTGAGACCTCACCTGGAGTACTGTGTCCAGGTCTGGAGCCCTCAATATAGGAAGGACATGGACCTGATGGAGAGGGTTCAGAGGAGGGCCACAAAAATCATCAGGGATTTGGAGCAGCTCTGCTGTGAGGACAGGCTGAGGGAGCTGGGGTTGTTCAGCTTGGAGAACAGAAGACATCTAATATCAGCCTTCCAGTACCTGAAGGGGGCCTAGAGGAAGGATGGAGAGAGACTGTTTACAAGACCCTGCAGTGGCAGGACCATGGGCAATGTCTTCAAACTAGAGAAGGGCAGATTTAGATTGGATATCAGGAAGAAGTTCTTCATTATGAGGGTGGTGGAACACAGGAACAGATTGAGCAGGAATATTTACCTGGAGATATTCATCGTAAAGCTCGACGAGGCTCTGGGCAGCCTGCTTTAGTTGGGGATGTCCCTGCTGTCTGCAGGGAGGTCAGACTAGATGACCTTTGGAGGTCCCTTCCAGCTTGGACCATTCTATCATTCTATGATTCTATGTTTCTATGATACCATTTTAAACTAGAGAAGGGTAGATTTAGAGTGGATATTAGGAAGGAGTTCTGTCCTACGGCAGTGGCAGAACACTGGGACATAGGGAGGTGGTGGAGGCCCCATCCCTGGAGAAGTTCAAGGTCAGACTTGGTGGGGCTCTCAGCAACTTGATCTAATTGTGGATGTGCCTGCTTACTGTAGAGGGGTTGGACTAGATGACCTCTAGAGGTCCCTTCCAACCTCATGCATTCTATGATTCTATGATTTATAGGCAAAAAAACATCTCACACTAATTATTTAAAACCTGGAGCTGAATTTGCACCCTCTTTTTTTCTTTTTTTTTTTTTTGGAACAGCGAAATTGTAATTTTTTTGTGTTGAAATTGTCAAGAAAATTAGATTATTTCAAAATATATTTGAATTAGAAAATCTGTTGAATCTGACTTTCACAAAAGAAACATTTTTTTTATATTACAGTCTTAGGAAAGAATTAATGACAAAGTATTTGTTCTACTCATGAAACAATTTATTTAATCTTCGATGACATTTGTATTTCAATATTTAGCAGAATTTTCAGTTATTTTAGACCACATTGTATTTTTCTGCTTTTTTTTTTTCTGTTCCAAATAGCATTAACCAATTTTAATTTTCTACAGTCATTTAAAATAGTCACTCTGCAAAACACAGACATGATCATAAATAAGGTTTGTTATCTTCTACAAAACTTATGAATTTTAAACTTGCACTTTTTAGATATTGTTGTTTTGGAAGAATTAATTTTTACACAGTGTCACAAGTTTTTCTATTTATTTTTCTTCTGTAATTAGCTAACTCTCCCATATAAAATTTATCTTCTTTTTATTTTTTTTAATTGAGTTGTATCTGTTTTTATTTTGTCTCCTCCAATTATGGTTTTCTATCAAAAATATTTCCTTCTTCATAAGGTGAGGTTTTTAGGTGAGGAGTAGTACTAAAGATTTTTATTTTTTTATTAAGCCATGGGGTTAAATCCAGCGATTTTCTTTCTTATCTTATTCATTTCTTCACAAAAGTTTTCTCGTCAGACTTTGTTATGATAGGAAATGTTTGCATCCAAATTGCAGAACAGATACTTTATCTGGCAAGTAGAGCAGAGCAATTGATGTTTTGTCACAGTCTGCTACGTGTTCTATCCTGAGCAGGTAGGCACTGCCTTTCTTTATACAATGGCATCCATGTTGCAGATGAAGAAAGAGAGAATGCACCTACACCCATGGTGCTGTGCAGTCACAGCCCAGCCAAAAGAGGTGCCCAGGTCAAGAAAGTGAAAAGTGTTTCTAGAACCTTACCCTTCAGATACTGCCAATTAGCCTTCCATCGTCTTTAGAAGAAACATTCAGCCATCTACTTCCCATATTCTATATGATATTGCACCCTTCTCTAAGAGTGAAGTATAGCTAGAAGAATAATAAACATACAGAAACCAGTAGAGGCAGTAATTAGCCATGCCATTTTTATGAAAAGATTTTGATGTGGGTTATATGGAATTTATTAAGTGACAGGATGGACTTTATTTGGAATCTAACAGCTGCATGTGCAGTCATCCCAGAAAGCTACAGTTCAAAATCCTGGAAACTTCTAGCTCCCACTGAGTAATTTCAGAGTGTTGACACAAGTATTAGCAATGCCACTAGATTAAATCATCCATTAACTGAGGCTTGTGACTTAAGTATCTACACTTACATGTTGAATCTAGTGACCCATGTATCACTTTACAAATCATTCTAATATAACCTCTACCTAAAACATCAGGAGTCTCTGTGGAAAGGGGAAATAATATTGATTCTCACGAATATCTTTCACTCAAACAAAAGCAAAAAAAAAAAAAAAAAAAAGAAGAGATATTTCCTAATAAGGTGATCTTTCCGATGTGGAAGCCATAACGTGGCTAAACACATTAGACTTAAATTTCCTTGTAGTCTCTGATCTCCACATTTTCTAAAGCAAAAAGCAAACAAACAAAAATTCCCAGCCTCTGCAAAACCCAAAAGTTTGATTAAATACACCAAACCAAGCAATATTTGACGTTTAAGAAATAAATTAATAAAACCCAACCAAGCAAACAACCCCCACCAAAAATAACCAAATAAACAAAAGCATTATTATTGAATTAGCATAATCAAGCAGAAAATGGGGGAAGAGGGAAGGAAAACACTTAAACAATTCTTCCCCTGTTTTAGTATTTCACTAAGCTTTTCTAGACTCTCAAGAAAGGCCATGGCAAAATAAATCTAAGATGTAGGAAATATAAAAATAAAATACAGCCCTTTTTAAGAAGCAGTGAAATAAAAATACCCCCATTAAACATTATTTTTCATACTATTCAGGCTTCGCAAGCATATTGTTACAGAATTGGGTCATTTTCCTTAAAAAGTATAACAATATTGCAACTAAGAAAAATGTCAAAAATTCTACCCAGAAAATACATCAGTTAAGATGAAAGAAAGTAGGACAATTATACTTAATTTATACTTCTAACTAAAATGGTCATAAACAATACAAGACAGAAATTACCTACTAGTTGTCATATGACTTTTCAAAACTTATCTGTATTTCAGGCAAGTATAGAATCTTGACTTTGAATGTCTCTAAAAATTAATATTTATTATCCACAAAGTAAATGGAAGTTTTTTCACCATAAAAATCTCACTACCTACTATGCATACTAAAGTGCTTATTTTCTTATCTGCCAGGAATAAGATTGAAATATTTTTCCAACAAACTATCAGGCAACTTTCCTGGTCACAGTATTTTATTTTTATTTGACAGTATTATTTGTGACCATCTTGGAGGCTGGTTTTCAGGAAGTAACTCTGTCTGGCAAATGACACAATCATAATGGCATGGGAGTAGTGTTCTGCCGCACTCGTTACTGGGGCCAGTTCTGTTTGATATCTTTATTGATGAAGTAGATGAGGGAATTAAGTGCACCCTCAGTAAGTGTCCAGATGACACCAAGTTGGGTGAATGTATTGATCTGCTCAAAGGTAGGAAGATTCAGTCTGGATGAACATTTGAGCAACCTGGTCTAGTGGAAGGTGTTCCTGTCTATGACAAGGTGGTTTGAAGTAGGTAGTCTTTAAGGTCCCTGCCAACTCAAGCCATTTTCTGAGTCTATGAAATGAGAGATAGAAGTAAAGCTAAATAAAATTTCTAGACAGTATAAAATAAGATCTTCTTTGTAATTCTATTAAAATAAGTTTGTTATCTTTTTTTGTGTTATGGCAATAATGCATTTGTAGTTTTATTCTTTAATCTCTTTCAGCCACTTTTAGCTTTCATAGGAAGAACGATAAACTTGCAATTAGGTGTATTCATTCCTGTCCTTGTATTGACAAGTCTCATCACACATACAAGATTTTTATTTATGTTATTAAATTAAAGCAGGTAAGGAGATGAGTTTTCACATAGTGGATTACTCTTTATCCAACTCCTGGCTTTCTTTTGGAACGTTGTAATTAGCTTTTTCCAAGACAGCCTGGGTTCTAACAGAGACTTGCCCTAACAAACATCTGTCTCTATTGCAGACTGTGTTACTTCAGTTTCTGTCCCTTTCTTACTTAACAGCTTAGACATACTCCTAGTGTCTTTTCTCAGTATTTATCTTGTCATTTCTGCTCTCAGAGGAATGGAACGTAAAAAACTAAAAATAAAATGTTACAGGATAAAACCAAACAGCAAAAAGAATGGGATGTCAGAGTAGGCCACAGAGAAATACTACTTTTTTTCCAAATATAACAGATGTAGAATTCATGTCTGAAAGTTGCTTTTAAAATTAAAGATCAGCTACATTAACACTTAAGTTTATAATTCTGTCATTCTTTAGTTATCTATGTGAATTATTTAACATGACTAGTTGCCCTCTAACTCACACTTCCTCTAGTGGTTTAAATTGATGTACCTTTGCTGTAAACCTCCATTCATATTTTATAAACACAAAGCATAATTAAATAATACAATCTGTATTTTGTTGTTGTATCATTCTCTGTGCATTCACTTCACCTCTAGCGATTTATGCTATTAATTGAACATAAATCTAAGATACAATAAAGCAAGCTGTCAGATGAGTACTGTATTTGAAAACCTATCCAATCAGCAATCAAAAAAATCAAAAAGCTTTAAATCTAAAGCTGAAGTCTCAAAGGTTTGAATATGAGTAAAAGTTTGATATTGGAAAATATTTTGAAGATTATCAGGAAAGTGATTCAAACAAACAACTTGTTTTGGAATAGCAGCAATATTAATAAAAAGGAATTATACCAGTTTAAGGTAGATAATGATAAAGAGAAACAAGGATCAAACTCCTACTTACAAATGATGGGAGGAAATGAAGTAACAATATAGTTGTTCTTGTTAATATTACATGTTATTAAAGCATGATTTTGTAGTCTTACAATGGTACTTTTACAGTATGTAATTTTGCTGTTAACAAATTAGAGCTTCACAGAAAGAGAGCAGATATGACTACCTCAACCCTTTGGGAGAAAAAAAAAAAGTGATAAATTATCTGATGAGCTGTCTTCTAAAGCAAAATTTAGGAAGACTTAGAAGATACATATTTTGTTAACACTCTGTAGCTTTAAGATAGAAACTTCAAAATACGTCTGACATAACCTAGAAATTCCCAAATCTTTTCAGACCTCCTCCATCCTTGCCTGAAACTTGTATGCCTAGTGCAATATGCAAAGTTCCTGCCTTGCTAGTGAAATAAGGACAATTAAGGTCTGAGATGGCACATTATTATTTTTGAGACTATACATGTAATGCATAATTTTGCAGAAATAAGAGATTAGCTACTTGTTTAAGAATGTCTGGAAAACAATCCAACCTTGCTCTGTCTGTACTCACAGAATTTCTTATTGGCTGAATGGTAATTGTTTGCCTAGCAAGTAATATGGGAAGAGATTTATTTACGTATCTATAAAATATTAATATATATTTATAAACTTATAAATATGAATCCTATGTTAGTAAAGTAAAAAAAAAAAAAAAATCCCAGTACAACTAACCCAATTCCCACAAGTGTAACTCGTTTTACAGAAATACAATAGATAAATTATAAAATATACGTAAATGAAAACTGCAGTTTTCCCTGCTGCACAAGTGACAAAACCAAATATTCTTATTCTCAAGAAATAAAATAATTTCTTGCTCATGAGATCTAGCTAAGCCATTTAATGTGATTTAAATTCTGTTAAGAAAGAGATGGTTCTGTCCCTCACTCTTGTTCTATCTCCATATGAGAGGCAATTGGGAGGAATCTATACTTGGTATACGTGAAGCACCCTAATTGATATAATGCAGGATCCAACCTTCAGTGAAGTGCAAAATGAAAAGAAGCTCTTTGTCATAGAGCTGTCCTTATACAGAACTGAATACTCTTAGGTAACATTGACAATACATGGAAGAAATTAAATTCCATAATAACATAGATTGTACCACCTTCATGAAAACACTTTTGGGAATATGCAAATAACTAACTAAAAACTTGGATCTTGAAATTCATTTCTAAAATCCTTCTCCAAAGAAGTGTAAATAAAGTGATAATTTTTTGGCACACAAGTCAGTCCAAAGTTTCTGAAAACTGAAGGAAAACTGCAAGAATTTACTAGGAAACTAAGATGTGTGAAATATCAGCAAGTCATTTCTCTTCAGTGTAGAGCTTTTCATAGATGAGTCATCCTTTCTATTTGTAATGGCTTAGTGCAATAGCTAACCTGCCTGCTCTCCCAACACAAGACTGAAGGGGAAAACAACACACAAAACTCAGTGTTGAGATAATGAGATAAGAGTCAAATATAACATATCATAATCACAATGCATAATCACCTTAGATAATAATCTAATTAGTCAAAGAATACACCGCATTATTATCTTACTTAGCCTATTTGCAGGTAAAGCATAATGAAATACAGGGGGAAAAAGCAAAGCAAAACAAAACCAAACAAAAAAACCCCAACCCAGCATAAAATAGAAAACCAAAACCAGTGGGCTACCCCACACCCACACACCTCCCCACCATCCCTGCAGAAAAGAGCCAATACCCAAGAACACAGAAGCAGCAACCATAACAGGAAGCCTCCCATGCTGCAATCTGTACTTCAAGACTCATAATACTTTGCCCAGTTCAAACTTTCATTTTTGAAGCTGGCATGACTGCAGCATGATATCGATAACAGCAGCAGATTCAACTCAATCCATGGGGTAAAATAGTCTCTCTACTTTGTTGCATTTACAGATAACAGTATGTGGTGAAGGCACCATATGCCCAGAATTACGCTGCAAATACTTGAAAACTTGTCCCAACATGTTTGGGCAAGTTCCCTCCTTCCACCTTCTTTCTGGAGTGGGGGACAAAGGCCCAGGAGCCAACCTGCCTTCTAAGGGGTAAACAACTACATGCACCCATCACATGGCATGCTCATGCTCCTTCCATTTAAGGGCATAATTCTAGCTTCACGCTTTCTATAGGCTAAAGCAGGTTATTGTCAAGAATGCCCACTGGCCAGAATCCAGCCTTGAGAAACTTACAAGTATTACCCCACTTGTAAACGAGTTGCTCTCTCCTTTTGCGCTCCCTCCTTTTACCCGAGCTTGTAAGCTCGTTGCCTAAGAGCTAAGCCTTTGATATTAAGTTCACTGCTTGTAAGTCTTCTCACTCCCACATGCATGCATATTAGTGGCCTCTGCAACATGGAGAAAAGCAAGCATCCTCGAGAGCCCTGGGAAGGGCTGCTGTGCCTCAGTTCACCCAAGGAATTTCCAAAGGAGATCCCTTCACTGAAGCTACGAAAGCCAGCATCGAAAGCCCAGTTGCACCGGATCGGACGAAGAGCCCGCCTACCGGGAACCTTCGCGCCACCCCACCGTGCGGGCCAACCCTACGAGGGCCGACCTCAAAGGACCCGGCCCCGCCTCACAGGGCCACTCCCCCAGGACCTGCCCTGTTCAGGGAGTCTCACTGGCCCTGCCAGCCCCGGGCGGACAGTGAGCAGCCAACGTAACCCAATAGTTTGCTTCTCTACAAACAAAGACACAGTGTACCTTTCACGTGTGCAACACTCGGTAACTTCCAGTTCAAAACACCCGCACATGGCCACATGATATTCCAGCTTGAATTTCCTCTTGATAGCATTGTATATCTGTGTATGTATTTAAAGCCCGTAATTAGACATTAATTCTGTAAATATTCTAATTTGATCAAATTGTGCATACTAAACCAGTTATGGGATGTATTTTCACAATAATTCACTAGAATTTCTATATAAAATAGTGATTAATTGGTTATTAATATTTTATTAATAAAATAATTTTCATAATCCATATTTCATAATTCATAAGTTAATAAACTCTCCATCACACAGTGCCTGTACCAAATGATTTCTGAAGGATAGCAGAATAAAGTTCTCAGCTAAACTGTGAAAATTTCGGAGAAGCATGAATGACTGTTTTCTATTTCATATATTTATATATGTTTTCCACATTTATTTATGTATATCTTACATGTATGTACCATGAAATGGGAAATTTGAAGACACTGGTATCAAAGATGCAAATGAAAGGTCCTTTTAACTAATTGACTTCTAATTCAGTAAATAAAAACGGAGATTTTAACCTACATGTCACTGTGATTTAGGAGAAGATCATGTTCAGGAAAGAATTTTTATGACCTTAACTTGAAGAACACTGGATTTCTTATATTTAAAAAGTTACCTATGTATTTGGGCATATCCAAGCAAAACCTCCCCTGGAACAACTTGAAGCTGTTTCCTCATGTCCTGGGAAGAGACAGAATCCTATGTCACTACAATACCGTCCAAGTGGTTGTAGAGAGTGATAAGGCCTTGCCTCAGCCTCCTTTTCTCCAGACTAAACATTCTGAGCCGCTTCTTGTAAGACGTGCTCCAGACGCCTCACTAGCTTCATTGCCATTCTTTGGATATGCCCCAGCACCTCAAAGTCCTACTTGCAGTGAGGGCTCAAAACTGAACTCAGTATTCTAGGTGCAGTGTCACCAGCGGTCAGTAGAGGGTGGACAAGCACTTCTCTAGTCCTGATGGCCACACAACTTCGGATACAACACAAGATGCTCTTGGCCTTCCTGGCACACTGCTCGCTCATATTCAGCCGACTCCACTTCAGCTTCATCTGATTTTCCCTTTTGAGAGAAGTAAGAATGAAGGAGGTACTGCAGAATGTTGAACTAAATACATGATTTGGAATACTTATTTTTCTCAGATATTTTTCTATTTGAAATTTAAGAAGATATATTCTAGCACAAATTTATTTATACATTCCCAATACAACATGAGCATATCACTTCCATTGACAAATAAAAATGAAATTATGAATAAATATTATTTGTTCTGGACAGAGAAACAATTCAGCCATTCTCCTCAAAAGTCACAAATCAAATATTACATTGGAAGCTTTTTGAAAAATCAGGAACTGATGACTTTGTAGCTTCATTTTAATGCTTTAACTTCATGATTATTATCAATTATTTATTTTTTTCATTAACAGAGACATATTATTTATTGATTAGTTCAGAGTGATTTAGAGTATGGTGGACTCATTGTGGTGTCTGGCTCATTCACGATTCAATCCTGCAACCACTATTCACTTAAAGAAGCCTTGATTCACTGGTGACCTTGGCTTCAGCATGCATATTTTTGACTGGTTTATGCCTGAAATAAACATAACCTTGGACTGCTTGCAAAGACATTGTATCACTGCATAGAAACCATCTTCTTGCCTTTGTATTTTGATTATAAAGTCAAAGGTACTGTAAAATATTTGATTCATTTCTTCTTTCTCCATGAATAGAAAATTACTCTTACTGCATGTATTTTCCATTCCTTAATTATTTATGAATAATAAAAGTCAACAGCTGAAAATAAACCTCTAAAATGGCAACAAACAGGTTCTTTAAAGTAGAAATATAGTCAAATTCTGTTTTTCAAATCAGAAGTTCCTAGACTTATTGTGTATAATAAATCCAGAGGGATATGTGAAAGAACTTTTCCCTCACATGCAGGGAAATCAATTCTTGTCCTCAATCTAAGATTTACAACATCTGAAATTGAGTCATGGATATACCTACAGATGCACGAAGACACAGATTCAGTCAACATATCTTTATGCATTTAGTCTGGGATTCATTTGTCTTATATTTAAATATTTACAGTAAAGACATGTATATTCATCTTTCTGGATTCTCTTTATAATGGAGAGAAAAATGGGTGCTTGCAAGGGACAGTTAATTTGAAAATGTTAAGTGTCTGCTGTGTGATGGAGTGAATTGGTCCCTTTGATACGCCTGTTTCTCTTCACTAATTATAAAGACCGTCTAAACATCTAAATCAGATGGGGAGATCTGCACCACAGATGCCTCGTTTTGATCAAATGAACTCATTTCCCAGTGCTTCTGTCAGGAAGTCTGTTGTTTCCAGTCCTGATAAATTGTAAACTCTCAGAATAGATGGTTAGTTACTCTGAACTTTGGCCAGGCAACATTTTCTCAGGTACAGCTGGGTGGTAAATACAAGTCACAGATCGTTTCTCACAATCAATTTAATATGTGGTAGCTGTTTCAAGAACTAAAAGAGTTTAACACAGTGCATATGTACCATTCTGTACTAACTGCCCTCAGTACCAGAGACCCATCATGGGCATGTTTAATTTGCAGCATGTAGTCCTTACGGCTGTGGTCTCATATCTGCTTGCAACAATTCTAAACAAGTTTTTTTCAGAGAAAGATCATATCTTACTCTCCATATTGGTTTCAGTCTAAATATTTAATTTCCCATAGCCACAATCAGTGACAACAGGCTAATATTTTGGGACACATATCCTATGGTCACCATTAAGAGTATAAAAATGTCTTTCCAGCTCTATTTAAATCTCTGTAATTTTCTGAAGGAAAAAACAAAAAAACAAACAAACAGATAATACATATAAACATAGAATTATATTTAATTTGATACACCTTTCATCTCTCCATATCCTGGTCTTTTAGGGACTACTTCAGCCTCAAATTTCTTGCATATTTACAAGGACAGTTAGGAAGTTTCCACAACCTTAACCTTAATCCAGTCAGGATCTCCTTTCCTTTGGGGATATTGTAGAGCTGAAATATAGAGTTCATCTGCAGAATCATATAATTATAGAATGGTTTGGTCTGGAAGGAAACTTGGAGATCACTTAGTTCCAACCCCTCCTGTTGTGGGCAAGGATATCATTCACTACGTCAGGTTGCACAGAATCATCATTTTTGTCTTTTGCTAGAAATATGATAAGTGTACTAATGCTGTTCAATATTGATGTAAGGAACATGACAAATTGGTCCAACAAAGCACATTTGAAAAACTGTGACTAGAAATGTCAGACAATAAAACAGTCTCTGTGCTTTAGTGAACAAGAAGTAATGTGTGTGATATATTTCAAACAAAGGCAAGACACTGAAAACATCACAGGGGAAAACATCTTCCTCATGGTCCAAACTGCATGTTAGGCACTGTTTTCTATGTATAGGTATCCTGAATTTCAATTATGTTATCAGTTCCCTGCTGAGTCTGACAACGTATCTAATTTCATGTTGAACCGCCAAACTGCCTTTTCTCTAAAAATCACTTTCCAGTCCTATTGTCACTGACCTAGCAAAGGTTAGTCTTAAATCTTTTTCTCAGTAAGGGTGCTGATAGTTTAAGAGTTTCTCTAATAAGTAATGCTATGTTTCTGAGCTGATATCAAAACAGCATGAACTGTTATATCTTTCTGAGAAGTCTTTAGATAGGGTTGCGTAAATCCAACAAGTGAATAAATTTGCAGATTTGTGTGTGTGTGTGTGTGTATCTGTGCCTGATAGATCATTTGGTTTATTTGTACTTGTTCAGTCATGTTTTGCTGATACTGATGAATAATTACTCATATTCCAAGTCACATTCACTGCTTCACTGACTTTAACTAGAACTGAATGCCTTTTATGTCAGCTACCCTTATTTGAAAGAATAAAAATCAAAGCTTTTTCAGTGATAAATGTGATATGATTTCTTCCATTTATTAAAGAATGTACAAGTTATTAACTGGGATATAATGCAATGTCTTAAAACTGAAAATCTATGATTTGTTTTCCTAGACCTAGCTTAACTTTTAAGTTGATTGTTTCACTGTGTCACTGAGACTGACTGTTTTAGACAGAAGGACAATATGTCCACTTTGTTCCCATTTAAATCATTCCTGCCTGCTGGGAATTACTGCTTTTTATGTCCACCAAATTAGTTGCAACCCAAGAGTGATGTTTTGATTGTCAGGAAACTATTCTTACCATACATAAATGATGATCCTGATGAAAAGTCTGATGATAAAATAACAGTGGCATTTCAAAACATCAAAGAAAAATCTGTGCTAATGTATTTTTTTTAAAATGCTGTTGGTTTTTGAGCTCTTGTACACTCATGTGGGAGGGAAAAATGTTGGAAGTGTATTTTATTTCAATAAAGGTATTTTCTGCTTGTCAAATACCTCATCCTTTAATTGCATAAAAAGGCCATTTATGGTCTCCCATTTGGCAATAGACAAAATGGTATCTCTCCAAGCTCATAATCAATGTAAAATAAACCCAAATATTAAGCCTATAGCTTTTTTCAAAACGTGACATGTCCACATAATTTTCAAATATATAGGATAAAAATATGACATAAAAAGAAAGTAATATGTAAAAAAATACATACAGAAAAATCCCTACTGCTTTTTGCTATATAAAAGTATATTTGGATTCCACTGAATTTCCTATATTTTTCTTAGGAAATATAGCCTAAGACTGATATAAAAGTAAATGAGACAAAGACATGATCTGATTGATATTATTTCTGTCACAACATTGAGAATAAATATATTAATTCTCAACTCAAAACATTGTAAAAACTGTTTTCAAAAGCACCATTCCTTAAGCAAGATAACTGCCTAGATACAAAGCTTGACTACCAAGTCTCCTATGGATAAACAAAAGCATTATATTGGCTAAAGTTTATTAAATTAACAATCAAACATGTAGACTAAGCTAAGATACTCAGTTTACTGAATGGATGGGGATATTAATGCATGTTAGATAGTATGCTATTAATGCGTAAAATATATCTAAAGTATACAATCTATGTTGTTGAAAAATTGTAATCAATGCAATAACATGCAGATAGCCCAAGAGAACACGTAGTCCACTGCACATAGATCTACACTCCAGGATATTCTTATAGTACAAAACCATAATTTCTATTAAGACTTACAAAAGCATAATGCTTTCTTGGCCATCAGCTGTCATTATTGTTGTTACTTCTTCAGAGAGAATGATTAAATTCTAAATAATTGTACGGAGCCAAATAGTTTTGAATATTAAAAAAAAAAATATACAGTGCAAGGGGTCAAAGGGTGTGTGTGCATGAGTTTGCTTGTTTTGTTTATTGGTTTTTTTCTTACATTTCCCTTAACTTTTTAAAAATAACTGTGAATGAAGGTTATAAAGCTGATTCATACACATCAGCTTTCTCTGTTAATTGCATACAGAATGCATCAAAAAGAGGAGATAATGTTTGAGTAAATTTCTGGAAGTTTGAAGGAACATCAAATCTCCTCACTGCAGCAATTGTGCTATAGTACAAAATAGAAAGAGCTCTGAAACTTCAGGAAGCTTTTGGATTCTATCTTTAGGATAACCTGGGGTCCTAACTCTTCACTCATGAACCTGAATCAGTAACTGAAGAAGTCTGGCTGTCTTGCTCCTGATTACTGCTCATATTCTCATTCTCATAGAAACTGGTGTTGTACTGATTGAAAATAGGATAAGGTGCTTTAGCACAATTGCTACTTTACACAAACCTGTTTTAATTTTATGTGCAAAATGAAGATTATTTAAAAGCACCATTTTCCATATTCAACACGCTGACATGTTTCTATGGAAACAGGAAAAAGTAATAGCTAGGTCCTAGAAATTCTTGTACAGCTTGGTGACTAAATCTAAGAGAATTTCACTTTGAGCAGAAAGAGAAGACCATTCTGAATTCTATCATTAATAGCTACAAAATTTTGCTCATGAATTATTAAAAGACAGTGAAGAAACTTTTTCAGTGTGATGCTCTGGAGAGTTTGTCATGCATTACTTTTCACCCAGCACCATTCAAAAAACATTAATCTGTGGCACAGTTCCATTAATTAAATATATACATTTTTAAAAAGAGCAACCTTGCAAAGAAGCTCCTAATTTTTCATCACACAAATTAGGCAGAATTATTTATCATTTCAGCATCCACAAGAGAAAATAAAAAACTAATTTCAATTAAACAAAAATATATCTAAGAGAAACAGGTTGTCTTTTGTCTTTTCAAATCAGATATTAAAGTTGCTTTAAGAGTATGTTTATTTAATTTTCTAAGCTGATTTGTAACACAGTTTCGTGTGTTACAGATGCTTGAACAAAAACATATGACTGTAGTCTTGTTTTAATTAAAGATTACTTGAGATTACTACAAAATGTTGCATGGATTTCACAGAGTTGTGAATGAGCTTCTGGAAAACTCAACTCACTGAAGTGCGGAACCAAAACCACCCACAATATTGCTGGACAGATCATTGTTATCCACTTTTATGTATGATTTAATAGAAGAAGATCAATTTGTTCTCTTATTAAATATATATATATGTGCAAAGAGTTCTGTGATTCTCTGATTTTGTGAAGAATGTCTTTAAAATACACTTCATTAAGACATTAAAAACTTTCTACTTTTTTTTTTCCTCCCCCAATTTCACTGTCATGTAATCTTAGGATAAGCTACAAGTGTTAAAATTTTATTTTTCATGGAAATCTGTCCTATTTGTCATCTGTCTCTGTGATGGTATGTAATATACACAAACACATGTAGCTACTCTGTGTATAAAACAGAGCAACCTATACTGATAGGCAGACAATCCAAACCAGATGTGTGTGATTGAGAGCCCATCTGTGTATCCTGTGAATGGATTAAACAAGGGTGTTCATTTCTGTTTTGTTTTTCTGTAATTGGTTAACATTTTAACTGTGTAAAGAAATAATATTTGTCTGAGTTAAGTAAATTAAGTGTATAACTTTTAACATTTTTATGTTACCATGAAATTGTGGCTAATAAACTGAGTGAAAGAACTGGTTTCTCTAAGGATAGAATTTTACTCAAGGAATTTAAAAAATTGCTTTTTTCAGAAACAGAAGTTACTATTTTTAACAAAACAGCATCTCCATACTTTCTTTCTGAGAAGCTAAGCCTATGCCATAGATTAATGTTCTGTTATATAGATGCAATTACTGAATAATTTAAGACAGTTGCTAATGCTTCTTGTGACATTGTGTGCTTTAAAAATATTTGCAAGAATTTCTTTTTCTGTCTGAATTAATAGATGTGTAAAATCTGAATGAGGACAGAGTTTGCAATAAAGGGAATGGCACCAACTCATTTGGGCTACAATTTTCCTCCTGGGTTTAATGTCACTATGGTGGCTGGAAGACATTTTGGCATGACATAGATTAAGCAAAAGGTAGCATGCAGTCCTCATCATCTTTCACAAGCAATCTTTAATTACCTCATTATACCTATTTTATGAGTAGTGAATGTTAAACCAGTAACACTGGAATCTGATACAAGTTTTACCATCAAATTAAAAATAACCCCTTGAGAAAATAAGTAGAAAAAATTAATTAATTAATTAATAACCCCCAGAATGCATTAAAACTATTTGCTCTTGAGATGAAAGTCTCCTCTGCCAGATTGAAGGAAATACTGGCCCTTCCAACATAGATGAAGAAATATTTCTTCCTGACAGACCACACTAAAGGTGAAATAATGCACCAGCTGGGTTTCAGTGTCTCAGTAAGTCAATTACTTCCCTGATTGTAATTTACTCTTGCATTTGCTGTTCAAGTAATTTGTAAAATAGTTATGACTACTTTCAAACAGACTTTCTGACTTAGAACAAGAGAAAATGGAGGGGTAAAACTTTACTAAAAATTTGCTTGAAAGTCTTCTCTACTTTAAGGGTACTATGTTGTCTGAACACAATAGAGCAGTAGCACATTGGAAATACAGTTCAGAATTCAATGTGAATTGCTAAGTTGCTGGATCCCTACGCTTAAACTTCCATTTCTGCCAGGCCTTGACACTGTCATATTTCAGATTGTTTATACTGTCTTGGCATACTGGGCATACTGGTTGCTGAATAAATCCATAAAATTGTTGTAACAGAGACTTGGGACAACCCAATTTTCTAATTTCTCCTCTGAGCCTTTAATAAAGCTTCTTTCAGTTTTACAAATTTATACTTAATTCCATTTTCCTTCATTCTCTTAGTTATTTTTTTTCTTGAGATAGTTTCTCAGGGTTTATTTTTTTTCTTGAAAATAGAAGCTTTGTTTTAATGAAAGTGTGATTTCGCTTGTGATCTTTCCACACCTGAACAAGGAACACACTCTCAAATTTTGTTTTCTCTGCATTAGGAATATAGATCAGATTTTACAAGCAAATGTCAGCCTATGACTGAGTGAAAATTTATAGATAGTGTGATTGATCAATGACTTTGGCCTGAAGAGGGAATTCACTATCAGGCTTAAAGGACAGAATAGACATAACTTGTACTTCTGACCTTGTAGAATTGCAAACATTCAGGTTTGTATCACGCAGATTGCAATGAACTCTGCCACTACCATGCTTTCTCTGTGGTGAAAGGCTCTCAGACTCACAGTGTAGATCTTACAAAGAAAATAGATTCTTATTCGGCATATGTAACAGTCTGTCTTTCTGTTGTATACAAACTGAAAAGATTTCTGGTCTGCCAAGTACTTTTTCTATGCTAAATTTCCCACTCCTAACCCCCAAAGGTTATTCTGTTCTTTCTTTTGCCGCTGCTTTATGTTAGGAAGACTGTATCAATAACATCTTTCCAGCAACACCTATTCATCCTAGAAGTGCTATTCTAAAAGAAATGCATACTGTTTTGACTAACTGAATGAGGTGTTGTAACTCAAATTTGTTTTGATTTTTAAAAATTACAAAAATACCACAAATCCTGAATTTTCTTTAAGAATGATCTGTATTCTAGAGTGACTTCAGATTGTTTTGGGAACGACACCCACTGAATAGCTCACACCTTTTTATTTCAGTCCTACTTTTGAAAAAAACAATGGTCAACAAAAATAATAGTTAAAAAAATATGCAGCATTAAAATTTATAGTAGTTTTAGAAACTTCAAGATCTTAGAGCATAAGCTGCTTTAGCCTTTTTAAAGCAGGAGGCTTAAACTCCAAATCAGTTTGAATTCTCAGAGCCAATCTTTGTCTGTTAGGAAAAAAAAAAAAAAGAGAACAGAAGCACAAACTAGATAACAGCCTTTTATGGGGTACAGAAATTAAAGTAACAGAATTACCTTTCAAAGAGATCTCCAGGGCTTTAATGTAAAAATAGCTATTATTTTATTAGACAAGGCTCTAATCCACAGGCTGTTCAGCTGTACTCCAGACTTCTATAGGATAATCAATGCCTTCACTAGAGAGTAGCTTGATTATAAAAAAAAAAAAAAAAAAAAAAAAAAAAAAAAAAAAAGGAAGAAAATGAAGGGGGGGGGGGGGGGGGAAGGGTATTTGAAGAAGCTAGGGAGCCATCTCGTGGTGATTTTCTTTCACCCTCCAGGACGAGTCTAGTTTTGCAGAAATTGTTTCATTTTCAACTTGCAGATGTTTTTCTTGGAGAAATATTTTACAATTTTCTCTCATCTGATAAGTTTATATATCTATATCAAAATACATCTAAGAGAAGGGTGACTAGAAAAAAAAAAGAGGATTTATTTGAAACCTGTAATAACCACTTGTGCTTCCTATTACTGAATGATTTTTATTAGATGTCTTTTTTTAAAGAAATTTAGTCTTATTATGTCCCACTTTTTTTCATAACACAACTTAGTAATTTTATTTTTAGTCGTGAAAATTCCTGTAAAGAATCTAAATGAGTAACTTTTATGCATGAGAAGACCTTAAAGGAAAATTGAATTTCTGTTTTATATATTTATGTTAATTTGCACAAAGACTTGGAGTCAGGAGAATTAGTTTCTCTTATGGAATGGCCTTTGCAAATGTAGAGAGAATCTGTTTTAGAAATTTTGAAAGTGACCACATAAAGGTGAAAAAGGTATATACCTACAGTGTTTGAGGAAGCAGCTCTGCCTCAGCTGAAATCAAACAATTCAATATTGGTTCCTTGTAATGTGCTCAGCTTGTTCCAATTTTCAGAAAACTTATTTAGTCATATCTACTTTTGTGCTTACTAGACTAGATAAGTAGCACTAAACTTCATGAATCACCATTAATGTCAGCACTTTCAATGAATGCAATATATTGTCTTTATATATATATATATATTTGCAAGTTGCACAAGGGCAATTGTTTTTCCTAGATATTGTTTCTTTGTATCTCAAAAACAAAGAAATATTTTTGAACAATATTACAGGAAAACAAAAGCTGTTTTCCAGCAACTGCCCTGTTAAGAAATAATAACCCTCTAACATGGCCAACAAAAGCTGTTTTGCATCCATGTATAGGCAGTGTTTGAGATGGTTTTCTCCTCCCCCATATCATATTAAAGCTTACTGTTCTCCTTCTGTGTTCCTCCTTTTCTTCTACTACCTGTAAGCAACCCTAAGTAAGGGCTATCCCTGGAAATTGTAAAGAATCAAATCAGACTGAAATGGTCTCAGAAGAAGTGGTCCAGGAGCCAGGATGATTGATATGGGCATAGTTATTCTCTTCCCTTTTCTTCCCTCTGCACAACTTGTAGCACTTCCTGATTTCACATATTTTCAATTTTTGTCCTCACTGAAGGAATAATTTTAAGTTTCCTGCCTACATAATAGTAGGCTTGCTATTTAAATCAGCATTCAAATCTGTTAATCCATTCCTTCATTTCAACCACTATACATTCTGCTCACCTTTTCTGTATGGATTTAGTCCACACAGTTTAAATTGAATTATTTTAAAACTCATCTCACGTTCAGAATTGGTTTTACATGGAGGCATCTACATGGATGTTCTGGTTACTCTTCCTAATGTATTAAGACAGTTCAAAACATTATTCCTAAGTTTAATGCACACTGTGATACATAATGCTGACTGCACCTAGAGGCAAATTAGGATTTCTTTCCCCATTATGACAAATGTACTTGACTCATTTATTTATTTGTTTATTTCAATCCTCTTATGGAAGCAATCTGATCATTCTTGCGTTGGCTTTTACAAATATCATGCCAAATCTAAACACATTCATTTTTCTCCACTACCCCTGTTGGAGGTAATGAAGATGTAAGATATTAACTGAGGTGTATATTACAGGACACAGCAGTACTTTCCAGTTTCTAAATCTAAATACCCTTCCTCCCAGATAAGCTATAGTGATTGAAGATGCTTTAAGAAGACACCTAATGTAAAGGATCAGAACCTTCAGCTATGCTTTGGTGTACTTCAAGGAGGTGGCATAAATAGACTTCATCCTTCAGAGAAAGCTCTGCTTAAAGTCATTGAGAAGTACATCTGCTGTTCTTGAATGATGTTACACTTCTCTGTGCACATGGAGCTCTTGAAGAGACAATCCTCACATTTGGCTTCATTATCACATTAGCACTCAAGTACCACTGCCCCTAAAATATGAATGACTGAATGTGATTATGGCAATTTACTCCCTTTCCTACAACAGACAAATAGTTTTTGCATCAAGAATTTTGCTTCCTGGCCTGTTAAAGCTGAAATAGATCAGAAATAATTTATGAGGCTTTTTTTTTTCTCTCTCTCTCTTTTTCTCTTTAACAATTAGATATTTCTAATGTAGTTAACTGTTTCCCATGCAGAAAACATAAAATAATACAGTTCACAGGAAAAAAAAAAAGGCATCAGATTCTGAAGGACCATGTAGTAAGAATAATTAAGAGAAGTGAGAAGAAAAAAATAGATGTTGGAATTTAGTTGACATTAGAAGAAGAACAAGAAGAGCAAAGTAATATCTGTACGTGTGAAGAGACAGAAATGAACTAATAGCACATCAGGAAAGAAAGACAAGAAACTTAAAGCCAAAGCATCTGATGAGTCAACTACAAGATTAAGAAAGAGAAAAGGAAGCTTAAAGCTGTGAAAGGAAAAGAAATACAGAAAAGGGAAAAAGAAATAAATATAAAAGCAATGATCAAAAGTCACGTGAAAGCCATTATTAGTAGTCACTAAAAACACTCTTTTGGATGAAAGTTTGAAAAAGCAAATACTACAGAAGAACACAAAAACTTATGCAGCAAGATAAGTGGCTATGACTTATAGAATATTAACATAGCTTTTATAAGAAAATAAAAATGTATTTTATTCCAAATAAACATTTTGTAAAGTTATGTAAAGTACCAGTGACGGCAGATATATTGAGATGAGGATATAAGTCTTTAAAACATTTTATATTTTTTAAATGCTGCTTTCTCTTAGGTCTCTGTTATAACATCTGTCTTTTTTAAGATTTAGTTTCAGATTCATTTATTTTATTTCCATTTTATCCTTGTAATTATACAGTCCCTTGGGGAAAAATGTCAATACTGTGTATCAACAACGCAGTCTGTCACAATTTGGCACAGTTGTCAGTCTTTGCTTAAGGGAAGGCCAGGGATGGAATACCAGGGGGGTTGTAGGTCAAGACAGAGACAAATTGACTGAGAATTGTGGGAACTCTTTTTCATTGCTTCTTGCA
Source organism: Indicator indicator (assembly GCF_027791375.1). NCBI lineage: Eukaryota > Metazoa > Chordata > Aves > Piciformes > Indicatoridae > Indicator > Indicator indicator. Next base: position 42,300,711 of record NC_072010.1, read on the forward strand.
GTGACCAATACTGTTCTAGTGTATTACTTGAGATTGTTATCTTGCAGCAATTATTCATTTTATGAACAACGAAATCACCACAACTGCAGTTTAGAATTTAATAAACACATCTGTGGTTATGCTTTCAAAAAAGGAGCATACACCTTTGTATTAAAGGTATATCACATAATTTGGCTAGCTTTTTATAAAATTCTACTGTTATGAATGTGTTAAAGCAACCACTGGTTTTAAAAAACTGCAATGATGTTATATATGAATACCTTTCATGCCTACAGTACACACATAAACCATTTTTTCATAACTGCAGCGTATACATAAATCAAAACTCTTGCCTTTTTTCTCAAAAAATCTGAAAGCAAAAACTTTCTGAGACTAAGCACAAAAAAATTATATGCCAAGGAGGCATATAAACATCCTGGCTTGTATCAGAAGTAATGTGGTCAACAGGAATAAGGAAGCACTTTCGTACTTGGCATTTGTGACACTGCATTTCAAGTACTGGGTTCAATTTTGAACCTCTCACTGCAAGAAAGACGTTGAGATGCCAGAATGTATTTAAAGAAAAGCAATGAAGATGATGAAGGGTCTAGAATGTAATTCTTATGTGGAGCAGATGAAAGAAACGGGACTGTTAAGCCTGGAGAAAAAGAGGCTCTACAGCTACCTGAAATGAGGTTGTAGCAAGGTGGGTCATCAGTCTCAGCAAAATATTTAAAAAAGAATTTTTAAAAATTTCTGATCAGTTATGATATTTTCTTACTAAACTGTTGTTGCAACACTGCCATGGTCTTAAATGTGATGAGACACATTGAAAGACTTGCGGCTGTTTAGCTAGAGGAGAGAAGACCGAGGGGAGATCTTAACAATGCTGATAAATACTTAAAGGGCAGATGTCAGGAGGATGGGGAAAGTATTTTTTCAGGGATGCCCAGTGACAGGGCAAGAGGTAAGGGGCACAAAATTGAACATAGGAAGTTCCACCTAAACATAATGAGGAAATTCTTTCCTTTGAGGGTGGTAGAGCACTGGAACAGGCTGCCCAGAGAAATGGTGGAGTCTCTGTATCTAGAGTAATTCAAAACCCTCCTGGATGCTGTTCTGTGCAACCTGCTTTAGGTGAACCTGCTTTGGCAGCGGTGTTGGACTAGATGATCTCCAGAGGTCCCTTCCAACCACTATCATTCTGTGACTCTGTGAGGCAAACCTACAGCAGTTAGCAACATAGCTACAACATAGCACTAAACTGAGTAACACAATTATGATCTTACTAAGAATATGCATGCTTTGGTATTTTGACAGTGCAAAATATCCAGAAGTGTTCACTGCTTAATGGGAAGGAATAGGTTCTAAGTACATTTAAAATGAAATTGAAACTGTTCCACATTAAATAGAAAGAGAAGAAAGCCAAACAAAATACTAACCGCCCAACAACAATAAAAGCCCAAACCAAGACAAAAAAACAAACACACAAACCCACCACTCCCTTTTGTAAATATCAAACTTAAGGCAGAGACAAAGTACAAGAGACTGAGAAAATGAGTTTATGTAGAGAGATCCATGCAACATTTTCTTTTTATTATTTTCCCTAAGAGACATGTATCATTCATATATATGAAAACAGGATTCACTTTAGAATATTCGAAACTGCATTTTAGAAAGGGCTGTCTCCTGAGTTACTCCCATGTTCTTGCTTGTTTTGACCATTTGCCATGTTTGAGTCATAATTACTGCACCAACAAGAGAACACAAGATGCAAAGTTATTATTTCTGAGATGTGAGGATGAAAAGAGATTTATTTATTTATTTATTTATTTATTTATTTATTTATTTATTTAGTCTTTTTCTCCTTCTTATCATGTCAGAATGCAGGTTGCAAAGAACTTCAGCATGGATTAAAAATGAAAGCTGTAATTCAGCTCTGACTTAAAGATGTCTCTTAATTCAGTTTGCTTGAAAGTGATAGGTTAAGTAAGGTGTCAGGTCCATTAGCACTGGGATCTAATAAGTTGTTTTATTTTAATTAATGAGTTCTGTGACTATATGAGAATTATATAGAAGAAATATATTGATTTTTTCGTTGTTCACCTGTTTTTAAAAATCAGTGTATGGGATATGCCAGCTACAGTAAACTAAGGATGTGAATACTTCAATGTTTAAATAGTTCACATTGAAATCAAATTATTTTCTTCTCATATGCCTATTATGCATGTTGCTTTTTTTCTGCTACTTGCCATATATTAAAAAAAATAAAATGCAATGAAATGTTTGATGATAGAAAAAAGCCAAAATTTATCAAATGAAAAAATAAAATCCATAACTGAATAGATTTACAAACACTGGACTTTGGTGTAGATAACAAAAATCAAGATATAAATGCCTATGTTTGTGCCAAGTTTTCTCCAGCTAGAAACACAGTAATGTATTTATTAGTATGCCTGGGAAATTACAAGTGATATCACCAATAATTATATAGCTATCAGCAGGACAACAGAGACAGGAACTCATACTTTGTTTCTGGTTTCTGCATGACTTTCATTGGGGCACTCTGATACATATTTTCCAAAATATTAGGAAGTACAGTGGACCATGGCCAAGACTAGTCTCTCTAGAAGCACTGCAAACAGAAGGGTCTTTGGTGTGTTGTTGGGTTTTTTTTTTGTTATTTGTTTATGTGGGTTTTATCTTACTTGGTTGTTTCACAAGGAGGGAACACCTATGATATTCAGCTAATGTCCAGTGATCATCATAACTCTCCTTGTCTCCACGCTCTGTGTGCTAAGGATCAAGCATCAAAATTACCAGAACCAAAATTTAGTCTGGGGCTTTTGAATTCTTCACATTATGTTTCATTAGGATTATGATAAATGAGCTGTTGAAAGACTAAACAAAGGACTGTCCAATGACTCAGCAACATTTTCAATCACCAGCTGCAAGTGAAGGCAGAATTTGCTAGAGACTTAACTGCTGCAGTCACTGATGCATCACTTGTCCTACTACATCCTGCATCAATACAAAGCAAACAACTTTCAACTGATTATCCACATCTCATCTTGTTCTCTGTGAAACAAATTATTATAGTAAAGAATCATGGGATAACAAATCAACAGAATGCAGGCCTAAGCTCTCCTCTCCTGTCCATGTTGCCAAAAATGCGAGACAGCACATAAAAGTGACCAGTGACAAAGACAAGAAATTTACTAAATTTCTACAGTCAAAACCAGTGTAAGAGTACAAATTACATTCTTACACTATGTTCTGCACCTATGTATCTGTTTTTGTCAACCAATACAGCTAATAATGCGTACATAACAATGTTTTTCCCTTTTTATGTTTTATATTATTTGGTCAACTGAGAGATTTCTACTATGGGATCCTAAAATTGGACTTTTATTTTTTTGTTCAATTTGTGGTATTGGATAGCAGTAAGTGTGGTAATCCTAATGATGATTCAGACTTTCTCAGCCACAAATGAGGAGCTGCTATTCATGCCAATCAATATTGTTCATATGGTACGTTTCAAAAAAGGCACTTTCATGAGTTCTAACATAATATTAAGTCTACAAAGGACATACAAAGTTATCTGAAAACACAACTGAGGAGTTTCTTCAAGAAGAATTTAATCCCTCTCTCCTCTCCTTACCTCTTAAAAATCTATGACAAAGGGTTTTTTAAAGAAGTTGTCAGTTTATTCAACTTCCTTTGTAAGCATTCTGGTGTTCTCTAAATAATCTCAGATGGTATAACAGTATGTCAGCCACTATATTTTTTGGAATGCAGTATTGAAAGTTTCCATGGGAAGGATTTAGTTAAACTGGTACCTGCTGAACACTTGACTAGCAAAAACATTGGACTGAAGAAAGATCAAAAAAGAGTGTGTCTTGTTTTCATGTAATTAGGCAAAGAAGACAAAAACACAAATCCAAATCCTGTGCATAAAACAAACACTGTAAATTTTAACAATGAAATATCTAAAAGGACAAATTACTATAATCGGGATTTATTCAAAGCGGCTTTTTGCTTAGTGAAAATCAAAGCTTACAGAGCAAACACTCCACAGTAAAAGCTCAAAATAAATTATATATTTGAAGGCTTGCTGTGAGCAAAGCAGCAGTGAGAACTGATACATGGAGGAACAGAAGTGAGAGGTGTATATTATTGTAGCAATTAAGTGCTTAGCAGATGAAGTAGCTGGTGAGAATGACAGTGAGACTGGATGGACCATGGCTAGCCAAAATAAGTTCAAGAGCACTTGCTGGCTAGCTGAAATCGTGATTTAGCATGAGACTTCAGTTAGTGCAAGTTCCTGATGTGTTTCACCTGCCACCATTAATAGGTTTATGCAGAGATGATAAAGCAAGGTAGCAATTATGTTAATAACTATGAAAAATAAATGGTTTACTGAGAAAGAAAGAACAGAAATATTTCTAGGCTATATGTTTTACTAGTAATCAGACATAAAAAACAGAGAAAAAAAGAGGTAGATTTAATTTAAATATAAGGAAGAAATTCCTCACTATGAGGTTTGTGAAGCACACAAACAGGTTGACCAGAGAGGCTGTGGGAGTCCCATTCCTGGAAGTGTTCATGGCCAGGTAAGATGGGGCTTTGAGCAACTCGATCTAATGGAAGATATCCCTCCTCATGGCAGGTGATTTAGAACTAAATGACCTTTAAGGTCCCTCCCAACTCAAATCATTTTGTGATTCTGTGAAAGCTGCTTTATAAATAGGTTTTGAATTATCGATGAATAACTATTAATTCTTGATGACATACACCATAATTTTCAGCTCTGCTTCATGCATCAGCAAGCATATCCATAAACAATTTAAAATGTAGTTGTTATACACACTAACATAAGTGTGTCAGACAGTGGAAGTTGACATAAGAATCATACGCTGGTGTTCACTGTTACTCTTTTCTTAAACATATTACTGATAATTTAAAATAAGCAAAATATTTGTATGATATTAAAGAAACTTACTGTTATGGTTTGAGGCTGGATGCCTTTAAGAACCATAGTGAAGTCTTCCAGGAAGACCAGAGGGGTCCAGGGATGGACTGGAAAAGTGTAAAATTGTTATCCTATCCCGTAATTCTGCTCTCTCTTTATAAGTTGGGTGCAGAGCCAGTTCTTTTTTTTTTTTTTTTTTTTTTTCCCCTGCTCCTGGGAACACATAAGCTTTTATCTCTAGGATGAGGGAGGATTTCAGGCCTATCTGCAGCCTTAAACAGTATGGCTAATTTTGTCTATGCAATCCTGGCCTGATTGGGTCTAATGTAAGGAGGCATGGGGGAGGGAGAAAAGAGCACTTAGGTCTGAATATTAAGGCATGGATGGGGAGAAGATTTTTCTTGGTATGTAGTAGGTATTATGAGTTTGTGTATTTTATATGCTTTGAACTGTAATATGTAGTTATGAATAGCATTTCTATTTAAATTTTCAAATTCTATTCAATCCTGTCTGGAGTGTTTTTCTTTAACTACTTTGAGAAGGGTTAAAGAGAGCTCTGTCTCGCTCCTTAAACAGAGACACTTACATGCAAACACTGTTGTTTCACAAGATTAATAATGAAAATACATACACAATTATTTCATAACTGTGGTTGTAGGGCCAAACGGGCCCAGCACAAACCCAGACAGGTCCTGATGTATCTAGACACAGTCGCCCTCTCTCCTCCTCCCTCCTGTAGGAGTACAGGGTAATGTGGGAAGAGGGACAAAAGAATAGGCACCAAGATGTCTGGTAAACAGTCTCCTTTTGGGGTAAGAGCATCTGTACTGGCCACTGCTTCTCCTCAACCAGGACTGTGTTTCTGCCTTTTATGGCCACAGCCTAACAGAGTCCCATTTCATTGGGTAACTGTTTGCTGACTTTGGTTGCCCTGCTGGCCCAGTTGAACCTGTATTTACAGTTCTTGTCAAGTGTCCCCCTGTGGCCAAGCGTCTGTGGTGGTAAGGCCACGACACATGGCCCAGTACAGATCCAGACAGGCCTTAAGATGTCTAGACAGGTCCTTTCTCTCCCCTCTTTCCTGCCACAATAACAGGGCAATGCGGGAAAAGGAACAAAGGGGACAGGACCTTGCCTGTCTGGTAAACAAGATGCCCATCTGGGGTCAGAGCACGTAAGCTTCCCCAGATGTGAGGTCCTTGCTTCTGCCTTTTATGGTCATAGCCTGGCAGAACGCTTTCCATTGGGCAGCTACACCTTAGCTTCAGTGCCCCATTGGACCAAGTGACCTCTGGCATTTTGTATATATACAAGTGGATAGGTAGCCTAGGGGCCTTGCTCAGATCTGCCTTGCTCAAGCCTTGATCATCCTTGCTCAAGCCTTACTCCAAGCCCTGCCTTGCTTCGAGTGTCTGGTCCAGAGCCCTGGGATAAAGTCTGAGCCTTGAATTGGATTACAAATCCACAGTTTCTGGAGCCTGTCAGCAAAGAGAGCAAGCTAGGGAGGACTATCTCCAAATTCCCACTCTAATCCTCATGAGTAAACCCTGGCCTGCTCATATCTTCCTAAGGGTTATTGGTTGTCCTTTGGTTTATAAGTGGGTGAAGCTCTTTGTGTCATAGCTTTCTCCAGTCTCTGAACTCTCTAAATTGTGTTAAAATTGCCATAAGCATCCTGGAAAAATTCATACCCAATAGAACCTGTAAATAATTCTATCAGTTTTGTACATAGTTTTGGGGAGGGGTTTTGGGAAAATAAAAATAACTATATCTTATAATTCCCACCTCATTAATTTAACCCAAACTAGTACAGTACCATATTGCTTCTGGGGATTCTCTTTCTGTTATTCCTCCTGGTTTGCTTAAAATTGTTAAAATTGTTATATTGCCTAAATATTATACATTCTCACTGTAAATATACAGCTATACACCAAACTTATTTGATAAATTTTTGGCAATTTTTCATACTAATAAAAAGTTATGTGTAGTTTTATTAATATTCATGCTTGCCATATTATTAATTATAAATTCATATATCCTATAACAATAACAATTCAATAAATCTGTGTTCAAGGATGTGTACTCCTCCATAAACACAAAATTTTTTAATGCTTAAAAAGTGCCCATATACCTGTTACCTTATACACCTAACTTAAGGAAGGTCTTAGAAGTGACTAGCAGAATAATTATCATTGATTACTCAGGATTTTTGGATACTTATACTCCAGACTCCTGTAACTATTTTCCTGAAGAGAGGTAGAGTGAACTGGATCCCCCAGGGAAGTAATATCTTCATCCACTCACTTACTTATGAAATATCTTGCTTTCTCTTATGCAACAGTATCCTTGTAGCAATAAGCATGGTATGACTGTCTTCCTATATACCTTTATCAATGCAACAGCCAAAGGTTTGAAAATATCTTTGAGAGATATGTCTAGATAACATCTCTGTCACATTAATGGGAAGAAGGCAGACATGGTTAAGAAAGCGAAAGGTCCACAGCTAATCTTGTGTCACTTATTAACTGATGTTTCAGCCTGACTTCACTGCATGCAGCTCTTTCTTATGCAGTTTGAGTATGTGTGTCTCTCTCTATAGATATAGATATAGATAGATAGATATAGATATCTCCCATGGGCAGTTGCCAAGTAAAATGGGATGGCTGCATGTGTATGTACTTTATGCTTTTCTTTGCTTGTAGATTCTGGAAAGTTCTGAACACAAGACTGTAAAGAAAGGTGCTGTGTGCTGTCTTTTTTTTCCTGCTAATAAAGACAGTTTGCTCCTATCCAGATTTAGCATTTCCTTTTAAAATTTTTAATTCATCTTCAAGTAGACTGAAAAAAGATACAGTGGAATACTAGAATTGTCTTCAGTTTACTATTTATTATTTTATGAGCCTTGTCACATTCTCTGTTATTAGTATTTCTTTTAAGTACCTTCAATCCTGGCCTTTTTATCTTTGCTTACCACAAATATAATTTGATATTTACAATTACTTTTGTCTTCTACTTTGAAATCTTACATCTTTCTGAAATATCCTAACCAGAAATTAATACAGTATTACTTGTGAGTGCAGAAAATAGAGTTTTATAATCTTTAGGGTTTTTTCCCCATCTTTTTCTTTCCTATCTACCTGCTTTATGATTATCAATATACATCAGGCAAATGTTTACTCTAGGGGGGCACATGATGTTTTTTAAATCTTCCTGAGTTTCTACATCTTATTTAAACCTAGATTGAGGACCAAAGTATTTGCTTGTTTTGTTATCATATGGATTATTTTTTTCATTTTAAGTGATATTGCCTGACTTTCGTAATCTTTGCAGAGGTCAACAAGGACAAGGGTGTGTAACAGTCACCAAATATTCACATTCAAACTGTAGTCATCTATATTTGGGGTAATCTGTCATATCATCAATGGACAGCTCATTTCATGACAAAACAGATATGTAAAAATAAACAGTGAATTGAGTAATGGAAAATTACACTCTATATTTGTAAAAACAGACATATCAAAACTGAAAATTGCATGAGCTACTGAACAAGGCTCTGAGCACTCATTAGCTCCTTCAACATTATCTTTTATAGCCTTGATTAAACTGCAGATGTGATGATCTGAAAAAGGAACAATCCAGAAACATTTACATATACATACAAAGCCACTGGCTTCAACTCACTTTGCTCATTAGCTTTAGCCATGGCTTAAAATGCTTTCTTAGGTTAGGTCTTCATCATGCAATTGAGTCCCATGTAGAAATACTTGAATTAACACCATCTGAACACAGCATACTCACCAGTTGTTACTGAACTTGCCATGAGAATACTAGCATGGTTGTAAAATGATAATGTTCACTGCTTAAAAGTCTTGCTGTGCAGGTTTTCTACCAGGATTGTTTGTTCAGGTAGCCTTTTACATTAGCAATGTAATAACACTTCCAGTCTTGAAGCAAGATTAATTACTGCTTTGTCTTGTTTGCTGCCCTATGTTCCAAATACCTGTAAGAAAATTCACATTTTGACTAATGAGCAACCTTCTAAAAGCTATGGTATTATCTCAGTATAATCATTTTCTCAGTGTGAATAATGAAGACTCAGATTATTAAAGATTCATATTGTATCAAATCTTCACCCTTCATCTTATCCTATTGTACATTCTGAAGACAACACAGAATAAAACAACAACAAACAAAAGAGATACATATTCATATGTGAGGTATAACTTTGGTTTTGTTTTTCAGTCACTCAGTAACTGATCCCTTGAGGAGTCCTTAATGGAATGCAGGCTATTTTGTGGGGTCTGTTTTGGGGGTTTGTTGTTTTGGTTGCTGCTTTTTTTTCCTTTCTATTGTTTTCCTTGCTTAACACTTAAACATTTTCAATCAGGGGAATCCAGGTGGTAATCAAGCTACTATGAAATTGTTTTTATGGAATAATTTCAATGGAAGTTACATGGTAATTAGGACTCTATCATTAGCATTAATGGCAGGGATAGCTGACTGAAAACACTGGTCCTAATGCAGGATGACCCCGTCTACTTACTACTTGAGGAAGAAGAAGAATGCTACTTCTTTGGCTTGACGTTCATACACATTTGTAGCAGTGAGAGATAAGTAAAAAACAGATTAATTTATGTCAAGTCACAAATACTATGAATGGTATAAAAGTGCTAACCTTTGGCTTACAGAAACACAATGTAGAGCTTTAATTTCCCAAGGTTCAAACAGCAGTTTAATTGTTTTTGGAGAGACAAAAAAAAAAAATAGCTGTTCCCTAGATAAGGCAGATTTCTTCTCTAAAATCCAGAGTCCTATCCCTATTACTTAGTTTTTATCAGTTCCTGAATGTCATCGGTTGTTGTTTCTACAACTGAAGATCATAGAATCAGAGAAGGAATTAGCTTGAAAGGGACCCTTGAAGGTTGTCTAATCCAGTCCTCCTGTAGTAAGCAGAAGTACCCCACCTACATCAGGTTGCTCAGAGCCTCGTCAAACTTGACCCTGAATGTCTCCACAGATGAGGTCTCCAACACCTTCCTGGGAAACCTGTTCCAGACTCCTACTACCCTCATAGTAAAGAACTTTTTCCTAATATCCAACTTAAACCTAACCTGTTGTAGTTTAAAAATGCTGCCCCTTGTCCTGTTGCTACAGGCCTTTGTAAACGGTCCCTCCCCAGCTTTCTTGAAAGCCCTTTTCAGGTACTTGAAGGCTGCTGTAACATCTTCCCAGAGCCTTCTCTTTTCCTTGCTGAACAACCCCAACACTCTCAGGCTGTCTTCATAGGAGAGGTGTTCCAGACCCCTGATCATTTTTTTGGCTCTCTGGACCCACTCAATCAGGTCCATGTCCTTCTTGTGTTAAGGTCCCAGAGCTGGACACAGTATTCCAGATGAGATCTCACAAGCAAAGAGGAAGATGCCACCTGTTTAGGAGCAAAAGTTCAATATGAGCTTTAATCCTTGCTAGCCACTCATTGCTTGATTCAGATAATTGTTATAAATCAATATGGAAACTTCCTGAATTGATTTAGAAATGCTATGCTACTCTGCCTGCAGAAGTCTGAGCAGCTGGACAACCAGGGCATGAGGGTAAGAGCCTTTCACAAGGAGAATTTTGCTGTTTGTCTCTGGAAAAACACATCCATTCAATCTTTTTGCTCACACCATGCAACAAAGCCCACCAAAAATATTGTTTTACTATTCCTTCAGATCTAGTCCTATGTATTCAACAGATGCATCCTCAATTTCCCAGTGAAGCTCTGTGAAATCAAAGAGTTTCTTTACAGAAAGTTAAATCCCTTTCATCTTTTTCCTTGCCTTTCCTCTAGACTTCCTAAATATCACATATCAATCCATGGCAATATTCTGATCAAGTTGTCACACTAATACCATGTATTTAAAGTTATTCATAGCCCTTGACTGTGCACAACCTTCCAGTTCTTATTGTTCATTGCACAAGTTTTATGGATTACTTTAATGATCATTTTCAGGCATCTTGAGAAAAGCTTCTGAATTCCCGCCCTTTGTGAGAGGTGTTGTGAAAATCTCCCTCTTACCTTTTTTGTCACATTTTAATCAATTGCTTCAGAGCTTTAGTCCTCACTTCCAATGAACACTTAAAAGCCTTTGCACTAAGTTAGCATGTTTGTGCACAAATGTATTTCCTCTGCTCTTTATTAGGTACATTCTGTTTCTTCCCAGTGGTAAGCTTTAGTCATCAAATGAAACACAATTACCAAAGAAAGCAATACTTTTTTTTTGTTGACAATGGATACACAGGTATTAATCTGACAGCTATGTCTGTTCCTACTCAGGTCTCCTTGATTGGAGGTAGTACATTAAAAAAAAAACAAAAACAAAACCAAAAAACCTCATGAACTTTTTGCTCTCACCCTTGACTCCAGAGACCTTTGATCTACTCAAGCTTTTCCCTGTTTACACCAATGTTTCAAAAAGGGGTGATGACTGGACCATCATAATGTGGTTCAATGATCCTCAAAAATTTCCGTCTGCAAGAACACAGATATGGATTTTTGGAAAGTGACAAATTTCCCTGCAATGACAGATCACAATAGCAAGCAGTTTCCTCTGCACCACCCAGAACAAAATAACCAACTAACATTTCTTCTTGTCATTATTTACCATCCAAAGACCCAAATTCTGCAGCCAAGAAACTTTTCCAAATTATTATTTCCACTCAATTCCAAGGGCCTTAATCTGCTCTCTAGATTTCCTTTCACTGACAAAAGTGAATAGAAATGGAGTTTAGCAAAAAGACAGTACAAATTGTCGTATCTTGTGCAAGGCATGGTCAGACAAGCACAGAGATCAGCAAACTGTTTGAAAATGTCTGGTCTCTTTTGCCTTCTTTCACCTTTGTTTTGCTATGTTGGCTCCTCCCCAAACCACCTTATTCTCTTCCTTTTCTTCTTTCAGTACTTTTTCCTAAACATCTCATAATAATTTTTGATATAATCAGAAGTCTTCCTGTGCATCCCATAAGACACACTCCATAGGTAGTAACCTCCCTCAGTTTGTAAAGTGATCTGAAGAGCAGCCTCTAACTCTTATCAATGCATGTTAATGTCTTTCACAGCTGGACGATAGGCTGATACATTTGACAGCCCTGGAAGGACCTCTGCCAGGATGCTCAGGTAACTTCAGTTAGTTTACCTGGTTTTCTTCAGCTGTCATTATTTGCCTTTGCTCCTCTGTTTACTAAGATGAATTTTCAAGCACATAAGCTAGCTTAGGCAAACTGGAGATACTCTTTTTTGTCTTATAAGAAATCAGAATTATCCTTATTCTAGAGAGTTTTTTGTGTTAACCATACCCTTCCTCTCACTTGTATAAATTTGGGCTCTTTTTTAGGTAATTTCTTGTTCACCTCCTGTATGTCATTCCAGGTGCAATGAATGCTGCTTACTTCTCTATTGCAATGTCAGGTGAAGGAGCTTGAATCTGTATCAGAGGACATGGCATACAGACGACATCACCACCATTATTTTCAGCCCTGGGGAAAATCACTAGGCATTTCCTACAGCACAAGGCCTGGATGGTGGCACCCAGCATCAGAAAACCTTTATTAGTTGTGGCTATCAAAGGAATTGATTTAGCCGTGCCTCCTAGAGCTGGGGAATCTTGTCCTTTGGTGCATAGTCACCACTGCAGTTTTTTTCTGTGATCCAGTGCCTTTTTCTGAATCTCTTTTGCCTTTTCAGTGCGCTGACTGCCATGTTAACTGTGCTTCTTGTGCTTATACATTTCATCAGTCTGGTCATTGATATCCTCTGGTGCCAGATAAGTAGAAAGCCAGCTGTGAGTTTGTTTAACAAGAATTTCTGCTTGGCAGGAAATTTCTCACACTGTCTACTAGTTCCTGGCCTTGATTCACTTTTCTTGTAATCACTGGTACTGCTACATGCTGCTTCCTCCCATGCTACTAGTCTGAAAACTTCTCATAGTACATGAGAGAAGTAAATACTGCTAAAAAAAGTCCATAGAAAAGACACATTACCACTTCTCATCTTCAATGCAAGTGCTTTAGCTTTGCTTTTACAGAGTAGGTTTTTCATGTACTCTTTGTTATTAAATGTAACAAACTCTATGCCTTTTTTTTCCCAGCATATCTACCTCAGTTAAGACCATGAAAAAATAAAATAAAATCCTACATGTGCATTCATACACTCAAATGATATTGCTTTTTTGAATAAATTCTTTGCAGAGACATAGAAGTTGTAACTGTACCGGTACAGTAAATCTTGCCTGGCACTGAAATACAATTGGGTATGCTTCAACCTTTGCCTAAGATGTATTTATCCTGCTCCAGCTAGAAATATTCTGAACAATTCCTAGACATCATCTGGAATTTAATATATAAAGAGATCCTCTCCACTAGGGCTTTGCTTAGAGTCACCATAGTATGAAGACAGAGAAAGTTCATTACCTTAGACTGTTTTGTGTCAAATAGCCTCTGCCCCGGAGCATTACCAAGCATGCTTACTAGGATATCTGTAGCCAAAATTGCTAAAAAAATAAAATAAAATAAAATAAAATAAAATAAAATAAAATAAAATAAAATAAAATAAAATAAAATAAAATATTTCTTGCTTATTTAAAGTTTTTTTCATGTTTTTTTTTTCTGTTGCCATCATTGAGTGGATTCTGCCAAAATAGCTAATCTGGTGAAAGATGCTTTTGAGAGATATGAAAAATCCACATAAGAAACTTTTTGTGACATAGTAGTGACATTAGCAGAAACCCACTTCTATATTTGGAAACATAGTCCTTTCCTTGTGTGACAGCAGAGAAATAGTTTTTTGGTCTGACAGTTAAAAGCAGCAATAGCTATAGAGCAAAAATTAGAAATAGAACAAATAAGAGTGTGTGCTAATTGAGTTGTTTGTTTACAGAGTGTCTTAAGAGCAAAATGAGCTCTCTGAAACATCCAGCCTTTCTAGCAGATTTGGTAATACTTACATTTTAGGTTTGCTTAGACAAAATTGTTTTTTACTAATAGAATTATGTTTCTGTTCTTTATGTGTTTGTATTGTGAATCAGACAGATCAATTATTAATTAATTTATTCAGTTTGGAAGTTTTCCTTCATCACTCGCAAAACCTTCACCAACACATAGAAAAAAATGCCTAGCAAAGAAAAAAATCTTATTAAAGTTTAAGTGGCCAAGGGTTTAGCCTCTGTATTTGGATGTCATAAATTTAATTCCTTTGCTCAAATGCTGCTTGCAGCATCTCTTAAATTACTGAAAATTGACAAAATTACTTTTTCTAGCTATCAGTAACTACTGTAAGAGAGGAGACTTTCCATTTATCATTTTAACTATTGCTTTTATGAAAAGAGCAAAATAATTTTAGAATATGCAGTTGAATTGCAGAATTCCATCCTACCAATAAGTTCAAATTATTTTAAATTATCATCTTAAATGTCCATTTCATGTAAATGACGAAACCAAAGGAATCCTTAACTTAGGATGATTTAATCTAAATTCCATACTCACGACCCATGGACTTGAGTTCATTTAATTCATCTCTAACTTGATCCTCCTTAACCAAGGGAAAGTCATCATTTCTCTAGGCTTTTTCTGTAATCTCCAAAGTCAGGGACTTCTGAGGGGTGACCTGAGCAGTAAAGACTAGAGCAAAGGCAGTATTCAGTAACTGTGCCTTCTCTGTATCCTTCGTCACCATGGCACCTGCCTCATCCAACAGCAGGCCCACATTTTCTCTAGTTTTTCTTCTGCCTCTGATATTCATAAATAAATCCTTCCTGTTGATCTTGATATCCATAGCCAGGTTCAGTTCAAAGGATGCCTTGATATTCTTCGTGTCATCCCTCCATACTCTGACAATATTCTTATAATCTTTCCAAGTAGTCAGTCCCTTCTTCCACATACTGTAAACTCTCTTCTTCCACTTGAGTGTTTCAGAATCTCCCTGCTTAACCATGCAGGTCTCCTGCTTCCCTTGTCTAATTTCTTGGTTTTAGGGATACACTGATCTTGAGCTTGGAAAAAGTGGTACTTGAATATCAGCCAGCTCTCTTGAGCCCCTCTGTCTTTCAGAGCCCTAACCCAAGGGATTTGTCTGAGCAGTTTCCTGAAGGGGACAAATTCTTGAATTCCAAGGCTGCAATCCTGCTTCTTCTTTTGTGCCTTCTACCCATAATCCTGAACTCTGTCTTTTCATGATCACTGCTGCCAAGGCTCCAACCAACCCTACTGTTCTCCACCAGTCCCTTTTTGTCATTACTAGGTCCAGTAGTGCACCTCTTCTTAATAGCTTCTCCACCACCTGAATAAAAAAAAAATATCATCAATGCATTGGAGAAACTTCCTGGGCTGTACGTGCCTGGCTGTGTGACCTTCCCAGTAGATACCAGGGTGATTAAAGTCCCCCATGAGAACCAAGACCTGTGATTTAGAAGCTACTTTCAGCTGTCTGTAGAAAGCCTTATCAACTTCCTCATTCTGATCAGGTGGTCTGTGATAAAATGCCACAACGTCTCTCGTATTAGACTGCCTCCTAACTCTTACCCACAAGATCTCAACTAGCTCTTCATCTGCCTCCAGGGAAAACTTGATCTATTCCAGTTGCTATTTCACATAAAGAGCAGCTCCACATCACCTTGATGCCCTATATTTTCTAAAAAGAACACAGCCCTCCATGACAGCATTTCAGTCATGCAAGCTATCCCACCACGTCTCAGGAGCTCCAAAAAGGTCACGGCCCTGCGACCACACACAGACCTTCAGTTCTTCGTGTTTATTTCTCATGCGGTGTTCATTGGTGTATAACCATTTCTGGGTAGGATCTGAATGTGTATTTTTCACCCTTGAGCAGAGGTAGGCCTTTTGGTTCTCAAAAATACTTGTATGCTGCCCCACAAGTACTGAGCCATTACATTCAGGCACCTTACTGGCAAGTCCAGTTACATCCCCATCCCCTACGAATCTAGTTTAAAGCTCTATCAATGAGTCCTCTTAACTCTGTTCCTCAAACCCTGTTCCCCCTGTGAGGTAAGCTTTACCCATCTGTTACCAACAGGCCTGGTGTCTTGTAATCAATCAATAGTCAAAGAACCCAAAGTTCTGCCTGTAGCATCAGGCTCGGAGTCAGACATTAATCTGCTGGTTTTTCCTGTATGCCACCCCACCATACTCTGCAACTGAAGTGATAGAGGAGAGCACAACTTTTGCTCCAAATCCCTGGGCCCTGAAATCTTTCTTTATTGCCCATGAAATTCTTGTCACTGCTTCACCACTGCCTACCTGAAAAATCAAAAATGGTGGTTAAAAGGAAACTGAAAAGAGGTAATAAGTTTGTTATTGCAGAAAGGCCTAGATTTAGGGCTAGTCAACATCAGGATATTAGAGAATAACAGAAAAGTCCTCTCTCCTGAAAAAATTATATTTCCTGAATATTTCAAGTTTTGTTTCAGTTATAACAGTTTCTAATGCGTCTATAGAGAAAAAGTAAAATGCTACAGAAGTTGCTGATAAATTTTAAATTCACAGGGCTGGAAATAAACCAGAGTTTATAACTATCTCACAAATACAAGTGCAATCACTTCACACAAATGTTCTACACTTTTCATTGAGGAGGAAGAAGGCATTACTTTGAAATTAGCCACACAAATTTTGAAAGTTCTTGCTATATATGAGATAAAAGTTACTTATGAAAAAACTTTTTCCCTCATTATAAGCCATTATAACATCTCAAGCCATAAAGCAAGATAGACTTCTTCCTGACTTAGTTTTTGCATATGGACAGAACTAGCCCCCTTTTTTTCTGTACATTCTCAGCATTTTGCAGTCATTTCTATGTACTCAAGTCCTATAAAGGGAAAAGCAGAACTATTTGCTGACTCAGTTCTAATCAAGTCTATTAGCTGACATCTTATCACTATAAAATGTTATCCAAAGTAATCATTTGCTTAGCTGAATGTTCAAATAAAATTTGACTCAATCTACAGAACTACTGTTCTCTTCTGTGGGAGAGAGAAATATGGAACATGCTGACATTTTAAGAAAAAAAGGAAGTCCTTTAACCCTTTTATCCCAGAATTTGATAGCTCTAGTCTGCAATGAGGGAAGAAGCAGTGAGAGATTAGCTTTATATAGCTGTTATTATCTTCTCTGCCATGAAATGAGGACTGAAAGTTACATTTCCCTAAGTTATTTGTGGTCTCTCCAGTAGTTTGCCCAAGATTTTCTTCCTTACTTAAAGAAAACCACATGCCTCAGACAAAATCCCTTCAGGGTAAACTGCTTTCAGGCAAAGACCTTTGACTCTCTGCTGGACAATTGACAACAAAGCCCCTACAGAAGTCATAGTGCCAAAATACTGAATGTAAAATACCTATGTAAACCATGCAGAAATTGGGAAATTATGCAGTTTACAACTAAATAAATCAACAGTAATTTATAAGCTGTATGTATTGGTGATTCAGAAGAACATATCAGGTAGTAAATCATGAAGAAGAGGTGGAGTAGACAGGCCTGCCATATGCATCTCAAAAGGTTCTTGTTATTCCATTTCTATGTGGATACATTTTTCCCCCCATGCTTTTTCTATCCTGTATTACTAATTATTCTGCTGCTGGTTGCCTGTTGTCTTCTTTATAAACTTTTAGAACCATTGATTCCCACATTGGTCAAGTGGCAGCCAATGTTATCTCTGTAAAATTTCTTCACTGTTTCACTAATATTCCAGGAGACATTATTGGAAACAAACAAACAAGAAAACCAATAAGAATAGCAAACCCATAAAATAAACTTTCTGAGTGTATGAATGTATGAAATAGCCCCAGGTTGGTCCTGGGGTAAGGAGGAGGATATTATTCATCTCCACCCAGAAAACAGGAGCAGGAAATCCAGTCTTCAACACAACATTCTTTAGCTTTTCACTTGAGGCTGACTGTTAAGTGTTTGATCATACAATTCTCCTATCTGATTGTTCTAGCTTTGTATTTAGAAAGAGCCTAAGGCCTCCCTTAGAGGCTTGGAAGTGCAAAAGAAAGGTGAGCATAACACCATGAAAAATGTGGTAAATGCCAGGAAGTTTTCTTTTTATAATAATGTTAATTGTACTATTAATAAAGTTTGCAGTAACAAGATGATTTGGATTCTTAGTGGCAGTAGTTTTGTGTCTGGACTATTAGTAACTGCCTTTTGTACCTTAACTAGACCAATAGTAAACTTTGAAGAAGACCAATAGTAAATTTTTGGTTTTCCCCCTTTTGGCCATAACTACTTTCTGATTAGAGAAAAACATATGGAGAGTATATGACAGAAGTGAAATTTCCAGAAAATATTTTTAGCCAATAATAAATAGTATATTACATTATACTTAGTGAGTCTGTCAAGAAAGGACTGAGAGTTTTCATCTCTATAAAACTTCATCATTTAACTTCCATCACTTACTTTTCTTCTTAAAATGCCAGTGAAAACTAATTGTGAAAGTTCTTAAAATATTTTTTCACTGAAATGAAAACTGGTCAAGAGAAAGGTTTGTTTTCAATAAAACTCCATTACTTAGAAATCTGTGTTTATAAATTACAAATAATTACAATGTGAATTACGTTGGTGTATATAAAAAAGAAGGAAAGGAGAGACAGGGGAAGAAAGACAGGTGGAATGTTTAATATTTTGTTCCATATACCAAGTCAGATGCACAAGATAGAACATTCTGTTAAGTCTGTTAAGACTTCCTACACAAACACAACTCTCTCTTCTCTTACATGTGCCATTAATAGTAATATAATCACGTGGAGAGTTCTTCTTTCCCTACAGGATCTTACACTTTCCACTGAGTGCTGAACATAGCCAGAAGCATCTGGAGGGGCTAATCTAAGACAATTTCTACTAAAAGATTTTTAAAATAAACATCTTTTGGCATGTAATTTATACATATATAGGTGCGTAGCAAGATTTGGAGTCCTGAACAGAATGGTTGGCTTCTTATGTAGTCAGAATACCTATATAGTCAGCATGGGGGTCTACAAAATCTAACATGCTGGGTAAAAAACCCAAAAGTATTAGCCTAGCTGCAAAGATGTTGGACAAAAATATACCTTGAGCTGATCTTCTCTCAGTCATCTCACTTTATATTGAAGATGGATTTCCATCTCTAACTGAGAATAACATCCTTTATAACTATTTTAGAGTTTGATGTGTAGGTTAATTGTCTTTCCCGGTTCCAGCTGGTGACTGAACAACAGCAGTGATACCTTTAGAAGGTTGTTGGCTTGGTTTGTTTTTTTATTATTATTATTATTGTTGTTGTTGTTGTTGTTGTTATTGTTATTATTCCAGAACATATTGGTGACAACTAGAGAGAGCTAGAGCACTTACAGGAAAGGTTGTAGAAGGGGCTGAAGTGGTCATCTCATAGTCTTTTCAGGAAGAGCCACATACAGACAGACTTACAGATGTACAGACCCTTAGACTAATAGCATTGGGGGAAAATGATGTCTTTAGACATTAATGCCCTCAGGATAAACAGTAGATTCAATGGCCTGACTTTTAAAATGGACTGACTTAAGTAGGCAGAACACTTACATAAAAATCTCCGTGCATGTGAATTCTAAGTAACTGATAGTATTCACTCACTCACCTATGCTCATGTCCACTTCACCAATTGTGGTAAAAGAAATGTAGCATCATGTAGCTTTTTATAGCATATGCAGCAGCTTGTAGTTTTTCCATGTAGTAGGTATTTTTGATTGTTATGTATAAAGCTGAAGCAGGAAACATATGTGAAAGTTTATAGTAGTAATTACGGCAACTATTGTTAGAAAGCAAGGGTTGGATAAAATGCATGTGTTATAACAGATTTCTATCATTTCTAATCATAGCTTAGGTTGTTGTCTAGATGAATATCAATTTAAAGCTTTGATTCCTTTCTCTTTTTTATTTTTTTTAATTGTGTTGATATAAATATGACTTTTTTCAGTCAAAAGAGATCTTAGATTTAGTGAGGAGTAGCAAAGAAATATTGTTGCTATATTAATGTACTTATAGTTATTTTCTTAGAGCATTTGAAGATATTAGTGGAAGACATTCTTTGGTTCTATAAGTTGTTGACATGAATATTTAACAAAGAATCCTTGATTAAGAGATCAGATCATCTAGTCAAATCACTCATAAAGAAAGTTAAATATAACTGTGTTCATACTTACCTGTATTGGATCTGTCCTTTAAAAAAAAACCCAGGAAACAAATAATTCTTATTAATATTTTTATACTTACTGTGAATAAGTAAAGCAGAAATGAAATACATGTAATAAGTCACTGGATCCCACACTGCATGAAGAAACCTGATTAATTCAGAGACCTTAATTTACACATTTTCCTAGTATTATCACATTCTGTCAGAAAAGACATTAGAAGTTCTAATTCTCTTTATTTCATCAAAGGAAGCTTGCAGAAAAAAAATAGTAATATTTACATTTATTCCTAAGTCTTTAATAGTCTTACTACTCTAAAGTCACATTAGATAGGATTAAACTGAGCAGTTGTAGATTTATCCTAAAACAGATGTCTAAGAAAGGTCAGATGAATCATCTCTAAGTGATTAACTGCCTCCAGTAGAAAGGAATCTAAGGATAACTGACTTATATGTTGCAGTCTGTGCTGTAAATGTCTAATGTTAGGTGAAAGAAATCCTGAGTTGTGGCTTCAAAATATGTGGCTCAAGCACCTCAGTACTGGTTTCATTACATTAAAAAGATAAGTGGTTGTGCAGCCAGTAGTAGGGTGTATGGAATCAAGCAGGAAAAAAAAACCAAACAAACCCAAAAAAACTCATCTGAAGTAGAAGCTGCTGACATTACATTATATTATTATTTTCTTTTCAGTGATCACTCATAACTCCTGTTAGGTCTGGCAGCCTTTTCAACAAACAATGAATTGGTAATTCCCAAGGAGAGACATAACTACTAGTAGGCTAATTTTCAGTCTACAGAGACTACATATGGGGATATTTTTGTGCCTGACTAGCCGTTTGACAGGTTGTGAGAGTATCAAGGATTGGGGCTGAGCCAGCCACTAAATAAATGAAAGACACTCTCTACCAGCCTCTCTCCCTTCCCAAAGGAAAGAGAAAGAAAAAAAAAGAGAGACTGATGAGTTGAAAAAGAAAACTAGATCTACTTTAATAAAAATAATAATAAAATTAAATATATATAGATATATACAAAACCAATATCAGACCCAACTCCCCTGATGGCAATTAGTCACCATCACTACTGATGCTGTGGCAGAATTCCCAGACTTGGGGGCAGATGGGGACCAGATTCAGAAGATTCTGGAAATGGATCCAGGAACTCATAGATTGACATCAAAGGCAGAATGGACAAGAGTCCATTAGACACCAGCCATTGAATGAGAGAGTGAAGAGGAAGAATTTGTCCCTTGTGATCCTTCAGCTTTACAGTGAATAGGATATATACGGAATAGAATACTTTGTGGTCAGTTTAGGTTCACCTGAACTGTCTGCTCCTCCCTGCAGATGTGGCCTTTTAAAAGCTCTGTACCTTCAATGCAACACAGAAGATTTAGCAGTGACCTTGTCTGCATACAAATCCTTGGTACTACCTAGAAATACAGAGCTTTATCACAGCTAGAAGCAGACACTGTCTGCAAAAACGTGCCTCTAATTTCAGAAAGTTACTTTGAAAAGACTGAGCTGAAAAGTGAAAACACTGAACAGAAATTAGTTATTCTAACTCAAACCAGGGCACAGATATAAGTACTGATGAAGCTGAGAATAGCTGTCCACAACAAAACACATTAAGTGGCAGAAGGAATATAAGAAAATTGAATAGAAACTATTTTTACAGGAAAACAAAAAATACTTTAAATAAGATATTACTTACACTATTATTTCACACATGTTATGGATTGAGTTGAATCTCCTCCTGTTATTCATACATGTTGCAGTCATGCCAGCTTCAAAAAAATGAAAGTGCTAACTGGACTGAAGTATTATGGGGCTTAAGGTTCAGGTTGCAATAGGGGAGGCTTCTTACTCCAGTTGCTGCTTCTGGGTTCTGAATTCTTGGGTATTGGCTTTTTTCTGCAGGCATGGCAGTGTAACAGGTGGGAGTTAGGTAGCTGCTGGCTTCGATTTTCTGTTTTATGATGAGTTTTTCCTTCTATTTCACTGTACTTCTGCAAATAAACTAAGCTAAGGTAATCATGCATTGTATTATTAATTAGATTACTAGCTAAGGTAATTATGCATTCTGATTGTGATATGTTATATTTAACTCTTATCTCTTTATCTCAGCCCTCACTTGTGTGTGTTACTTTTCGCCTCACTTTTGTGTGGGGGGAGCAGGCATTTTATCCCTTATGTTAAACTATTACAACATATTACATATAAACCTAGAGGTTTATCTGGGATGACCTACAGGTAGAAGAAATTTTTCAGGTCTGAATGAACTCTCACTAAATGAACTAAAAGTAGAATTCATCTTTGGGCTAACATGCAGTGTAAATATAGCACTCTTATTTAATAGAAAATTAAAATTCTATTTGTATTCATGGGCACAATGAACTTCCTCACTTTAACACAATCCTGGTCAGATATCTAATAACCAATAGATGTTAATACTTTTCCTTAAGACCAGGAGAGCAAGCAACTGTTTGTAAATCCCTGACTTTTCCTTTTTTCAAATATTGGAGTGGTTCTGGTAAAAAAAAAAAAATCAGTATTTGCAGAGAAATTTAATATACACACATATAAATATATATATAATATATATAAAAGTAGATATATAGATCTATATAAGTATACAAGTACATATACATATATATATAAATATAATGCATATATTAGGTCCTCCTCAGGTGAATTAATTGCTGTAGAAAAATTATGTTGTATTCAAAATTATTCCAACAATAATTATTAATCAAAAATTTCACTTTTTTTCTTCTCCCTGTGACATTTTGTGAAACACAATAGTCATGCCTTGTTCTAACAGATTGGTGTGAGAGGGAAAGTAACATCAGGGACCTCTGTGGGGAGGATGACTTCCATGCCAGCACAGCAATTTAAGGTTCAGAAGCATCCAGCAAGTTGCTGGTGATTTCTGAAATCTAGTGTTTGGATCAGCCTGTAAATTGCAGGAAAAGTTCCCAATGCATAGAAGTTTTTACATTAAGTCTGCACTGAAAGAGTTTACAACTTGAAATAAAAATAAAATAGTATGGGTCTGAAATCTGGAAAGCTTCTGTTGCATCTCTGATGGATGTTACTTTGGAAGTGAACTGTTGGACTTGCTGGCATTTATTTGTCAAGGCAACCATTTATTGTCATTATCGGTGATGCAGGATGCTGTTGACCCACTCTGCAGCTGTCAAAGTAAAGTTAAAATTGAAAACTGGTATTTCCTAGGGCTGAATCAGCATGAAAGATGTGAGACATCTTGTATTTTGTTGATCTGGGATCTTAGTGGGAGCATGAAAAAGAACATTTGCCTGAGGGAGATGCCAAAGATGACAAGGTCTTAGGTTTCTGTGGTGAGTAATGGAGATGTAAATTCTATGCTATGCTGTCTGAAGTTTTTTGACTTTAAAATGACATTGCTTTCAGTTACAGTGATGTTTTGCTTGTACCAGGTGTTCAAGTGTGAGAATGGTGAAGGTTCTTTTGCATGTTTTCATCCTGTATGGTTGTATTCAGCAGGACACAGTAAGCACTGAAACAGAAAATAATGCAAAACATTGAAAAAATGAGTGAACAACACTAACATAGCAACATGATGCACATCACAGTTGCCTTTTCTCCAGATCTTTTCACTTACCTTCTCACCTGGATTTGTTTGCAAAGGGTGTGTTTGTAATAGATGCCTCAGCACATGCCAGTCTGCATGAAGTGGTGTAGCCCAATACAGGTGCAGCATCATCAACTGTTTAGAGCAAGCTCTCTGAATGTACTTAATATGCCTTAAATACATTCAGCTGCATAAATTAGAAAGGCACACCATGAAAAGTTGAATCATGAATGTTTTATTTGGATTTAAAAATGGGAATCACAGCTGGGAAATTTGCCATATCTATCTTCTGTCATCCTCTTCACATGTGTTTACTTCCAAGTGAGGTCTGCTCAATAAAAGGAAAGTACCAGTATCTTTTCCTCTTGTGGAGTTTTTGAAGATGAAGAAACTTAGCACAAAATATTGATCATCAGATTCTGGGGACTATTTCTCTTTTGGTTAAGTGTACGCTGGACCTCCTAGTAAAGTACAGAACAAACATACAACTTTCTGCGTATTAGTAGAGGAACGAGCTGCTAAACCTAACTCATTTTCTGTATATAGATACAAATATCCTAGCTTAACATGCTTTCACTGAGCTACAGACTATAGCTTTCGATCCTAGTTTAGTTGGTGTGGTATGTCTACAACTTGTACAAGTAGACATCCAGGTGATACACGTTACTTCTACCATGTCCTCCGTCCACATTAGAATTACAATGAGAAGAGTCCTACAAAACGTTCTTATAAACCCTCTATGCACATTTTATATACTTGTCAAACAATTAACCAACCTGGCTGCACCACTATTCCATGTCTTAACAACTCTTAAGTCCACTGATTTACTGTTAAACATGCATAAAAGAGATGACATAGTTTTAGAATAACTTACTTTGAATTACGAAGAATATTAGCCTGGAATAATTATAATTTCACACATGGTTTCTGGGTTTCATATGTGATCATCCCTCACTCTGCATAAAATTTTAAAATAGAAGGCTTCAATAATGTGGTTCTGGCCTTGATATGTGAACAAAGAATAAAATTTAAAAAATCAATAGTTAGTGATTTTTCTGATTATGATTTAATGATTGGAACTGGCTTCAGTAGAGACTGAGAAAAAACCAAAATGTTACTTTTATAAGCAGACAGAAAAGATTATCTTGGTAACTTTAGAACATTTTTTTTTTTTTGGCTATTCAGTACTGCTGTCCAGGAATAATAGCTTCAACTGCTCATCTAAATTTCTGATTGTTAAATTTTAAACAGTCTGACAGTCTGAGACCTAAAGAATTAATATAAACTGCAAAAAAGCTGAGATTTTCCTTACTCTGTTGCATTCAGCCAAATCAAAAATGCTTGTTTTCAGTGGGGGACTGTGGAGCCCACTTATGATATTGCATTGTATTATACCAAATACCTCTGAGTGTGAAGAAATGCTGCTTCTTTTTTACCATTGCACTACTTCTCAAGTGAAGTATTCTTTTCAGCCATGCATGTAAGAGCACTTATGAATCTGTGCCATTCTCTTCATAAATTAACGACATAATTATTTACTTATTATTAACTGAGATAGTTCATGCTTCCCAAACCCTTTGAAATACAGCATAACCTGCACTGACAAATCTCTCTTCAGAAAGCTTTATTTAACAGATATGTCAGGTTGGTTAAAAAAAAAAAAAAAAAAAAAAAAGCAAGCTTCTCCTTTTCAGATAAGAATTCTGAAAAGAAGATGCAGAAGCCAAGTCTAGTAATACAACACTACTAGGTAAATTATGGAGTCCCTTTGATTGAATGTATAAAGCCAAATTGTGATGTCTAGATAGCAAAGACTATTGATAATAACGAAGCACATTTGTGTAATAATCAGTCATATGCAATTTTAAGTTTGCTGATTCACCTTAATTTGACTGTGTGAGCTATCACTCACCCTTCAACTCATTTGCACATTTTCCTTCTTAAGGAATAGTATTTCTGCATGCTGTATAGTAATCTATGTCAATACATCAACCCAGCATACATGTGCTATTAAACATCCAAACAGAAGAAGAGATAACATGTCTATATAAAGCACTGGCAAAAGTCAATTACATTTTGTACAGATGTGAAAGTGATGTGATTTCAGGAAAGGCAGACCAATTTGAGTGCATTGTTTTTCATTTTTTTAGAAGGAACTTAAAAAAACTCTTATATGATATCAACACTTTTCTACTTGTATCTGCACAAAGGGGCTATAAAATGAGTATAAAATGCTGTTACATTGGATTGATTTTGTTCACATATTTGCATCCATTTATTGCTCAGAACATAATAAAAACACAATCCTTAAACCAAGTTTAAGGATTTAAATTAATTTCATGAAATCATGGAATGTTTAGGGTTGGAAGGGAACATCAACTAGATTATGTCACTCAGAGACCCATCCAAACTGACGTGGAATGTGTCCAGTGATGGAATGTCTACACACTCACTGTAAAAAAAAAAAAAAAAATTCTTCCTTATATCTAGTTTAAATCTCTTCTTTTTTAGTTTAAAACCATTACCAGTTCTGCCACCTCTGGGACAAACCCAGAGTAAACTCCTGCTACTGCTCCTGGCAAGAGATTCAAAGGCTCTTTTAAGGAGAAAGGAACAAGGATGCTTCCTTCCCAAACTCTTTTTCAGTATCCTGAATGCCAGGACACAGTTCTGCCAGAGGGAGAATCAAGAAATACTAATCATTTTAGTCAAACTCAGATCTAAGTTGCTACTCTTCTCCAGAAACTGCTATTATGTTCCTCTGAACTCTGGACGCAAAAGTTCCTTTTCATTTAAAAGGGCCAGAACTGAAACAAAGGGCCTTGGGAGGAGAACAAAATGCTGTTAACCAATAATACTCAAATGCAGCCTCACCCTGCTCCTCTAAGTTCCTTATCAAGAAGGATCACAACCGGCACCATAAACTCAAATTGTAAGACTGTGAGTGAGGAAAAGTCCCTTCAACAGAGCTAAAACCCTCTCATCCCAAGGACACCTGCCCCCTGAGAGCAAAGCAAAGCTAATAATCTTTGACACCCATAAAGGCTCAAGCTCAAATAGGAAACCAAAATGTCTTGAGCCTCCCCTGAAGACAAGTGCAGATGTATCTGTGACAAAATAGAGGGAAGGAGTTCTCCAAGCAAGACTTGAACAGTGTCCAGACATTTCCACCACAATAGTGCTGACTGGCCTGGCAGCCTCTCAAGCATAGGAGATGAGTGATAGATAGAATACATGGTATGTCTCGACTCTTCAACATGCCAGGAGCAACAACAGTTAAAAGCAGCAGCCCGCTAATAATTAATTTCTTACAAGACAAATGAAGATACAAATTATTGAAACAAACATGCAGAAATGAGAAACAAACATACAGAAACAACCTCAGCATAGCTTAGTGACCTTTTACGCTGCCAGACACATGTACATTTCATAAGTTATTCATAAGTTGCCTTGGGTGGAAATTGAGCTGGTCCCTGAGCACACTGTATCTATGCTAATTTTACCTATCAGCTATGTAACATATCCAGTAGATTCATAAAATGATACAGCCTTGTAGAAAAGTAAGTTAAGAACATGTTGCTTACATCATCATTCTTCAGTTAATCAATCCCATCCCTTAATACTTGCATACCCTCTTGAATTATCCCTATAATTTTTTGTTTTATTTTTTTCCCCTTGTTGATTCTAACACCCTGGACTTCTTGTGTCTTTAGGGTTTAGAGAAGCAGTTGAAAATGATCAGACTGTCAAACTTTTTGTAATGAATTACAGCTAGATTTAATACCCCTTTGTAGGTTTGATAGCCACATGTAACAGTGCTCACAGTGGTGATCAGAAAGAAAGTTCTCGCGGTAAGGAAACTGATATATTCAATTCCAATGTCAAGCCACATAGGTCTGTATTTTTAAGACAGTTTGTTTCAGAGTTCAGAGTTGAGGTCTGCAACCTGAAATATTTTAAGGAAGTATCCATAGCATTAATCTTATTAATCTTACTCACTCAGCTATCTGGCTTTATTTACAGTAAATTTAGAAGTGGGGGTTTTGTTTGTTTGTTTGTTTGTTTGTTTGTTTGTTTCAGTAAAAAGGACCAGGTCAACAAGGAAGTCATCTGCTTGAACTTAGAAGACCCTTCTGGAATCATTTCTTTAGGGAAGGCAGTTCTTTGGTCTGATCATTGAATTAATATTTCCAGTTTCCATTGTGAAGTGCAGGATATGTAAATATGCAGGCAAATATTAATAAATCTGCTAAGCCCAACATAAAAATGTCAGGATGCAAAAACCTGACACCCGTTTCTTTAAAACTAGGATATTGTACCCTGCAATTATCCAATCTGTATAAAGTAAACTGCACTTTTCTGGCTCTCTCAAGATTCCTGCATTAATAACATCATATAAGTGCAAAGTATAATTATGGTAGTAAGTGGAAGAGAGAGAAACAGAAAAAGTAGCTAGATGTTAAACAATAATAGTGAGAAACATATATATATTTCATTAAAAAGTAATTGCATTTAAAGGACAGAACTTTGGAATGATATTTAATTAGTTCTGCAACCGAATCAATTACCATGAAAAAAACTTTGAAGAAGCAATAAGAATTAATCTTTGCCCAAATGTACTTAATTACACATAAAACAAAAGGAATACAAAGTATAATTAATACAAATGATGCAAAGATGGCTTCTTGGGGATTTTTTTTTGTTTTTATTTGTTTGTTGGGGAGTTTTCTGTCTGTTTTTAAAATTGTTTGTTTTTTGTTTGCTTTGATTTGTTTTCTTTCTTGAATTACAGAATTACAGAAGCATAGAATATATCTGTTTGGAAGAGATCTTGAAGATCACTCAGTCCAACCTTTGACCCAGTACTGAAGGTTCAACACTAAGCCATGTCCCTAAGCACCAGGTCCTAAGCACGCAGGCCTCTTGAACATCCCCACAGATCATGACTCCACCACTGCCCTGGACAGACAATTCCAATGTTTGAGAACCTTCCAGTGAAGAAGTATTCCCTAGTTTCCAGCTTAAACCATCCCTGGTGCAGCTTGTAACCATTTTCTCTAGTCCTGTTTCTTGACACCGAGGAGAAGAGGCTGGCCCCTTCCTCATTCCAACCTCCCTTCAGGTAGTTGTAGAGAGTGATATGGTCTCCCCTCAACTTCCTCTTCTCTACAATGAATAACCCCAGCTCCCTCAGATGCTCTTTGTAGGTCACATGCTTCAGGACCTTCACAAGCATCATTGCCCTTCTCTGGACATGCTCCAGCAGCTCAATATCCTTCCTACAGTGAGAGGCCCAGAACTGCACACAATACTTGGGATGTGGCCTCACCAGTGCTGAGTCTGGGGGGTGATCACATCCCTTTTCTTGTTAGCCACAGTGTTTTGATGCCATTTGCTTTCTTGGCCACTTGGGCACAGTGCTAACTCATAGTCAGTTAACTGTCAACCAATAACACCAAGTCCCTGTCTAAGTCACATCTTTCCAACCAGTCTGTAACTTACCATGAGTTTGTTGTGACCTGGGTGTAGGACCTGGCACTTGGCCTTCTTGATCATCACAGTGTCACAGTCTCACAGTACATTAAAGATTAGAAGGGACCTGAAAAGACCATTGAGTCCAACCCCTCTGCAAAGCAGGATCACCCAGGGTAGTCTGCACAGGAATAAATCCAGGTGGGTTTTGAATGTGTCCAGAGAAGGAAACTCCACAACTTCTCTGGGCAGACTGTTCAAGGGCTCAGTCACCCTCACTGTAAAGAAGTTTCTCTGCACATCGAGGTGAAATCTTCTATGTTCAAGCTTGTACCAGTTGTTCCTTGTCTTATTATTACACGCCACTACAAAGAGCTTGCCCCACACACACACTTCACAGAATCATAGAATCATAGAAATGTTAGGGATAAAAGAGACCTCAAGGATCATTCAGTTCCAACCCCCCTGCCATGGGCAGGGACACCTCACACTAGAGCAGGTTGCCCAGAGACACATCCAGCCTGGCCTTAAAAACCTCCAGGGGTGAGGCTTCTATTACCTCCCTAGGCAGCCTGTTCCAGTGTCTCACCACCCTCATGGTGAAAAACTTCTTCCTAACATCCAATCTGAATCTACCTATTTCTACTTTTTTTTTCCATTCCCCCCAGTCCCATCACTCCCTGACAGCCTAAAAATTCCTTCCCCAGCTTTCTTGTAGCCCCCTTCAGATACTGGAAGGCCACAAGAAGGTCTCCTTGGAGCCTTCTCTTCTCCAGACTGAATAGTCCCAATTCTTTCAGTCTGTCCTCACAGGAGAGGTGCTCCAGCCCTCTGATCATCCTCATGGCTCTTCTCTGGACATGTTCCAGCACATCCAGATCCTTCCTGTAATAGGGGCTCCAGAAATGGATGTAATACTCTAAGTGGGATCTCACCAGAGCGGAGTAGAGGGAGAGAATCACCTCCCTCTACTTGCTGGCTATGCTTCTCATGATGCAGCCCAGGATGTGATTGGCTTCCCAGGCTACAAGTGCACACTGCTGGCTCATGTTGAGCTTCTCATCCACCAACACCCCCAAGTCCCTTTCTTCAGGGCTGTTCTCAAGTCAGTCACTGCCCAGCCTATATCGGTGATTGGGATTGCTCCGACTTAGATGAAGAACTTTGCATTTGGTCTTGTTGAACTTCATGAGGTTGTCATGGACCCACCTCTCCAGCCTGTCAAGGTCCCTCTGGATGGCATCCCTTCCCTCCAGTGTGTCTGCTGCACCACACAGCTTGGTGTCATCAGCAAACTTGTTGAGGATGCACTCAATGCCTCTGTCCATGTCGCTGATGAAGATGTTGAACAAGATTGGTCCCAGGACTGATCCTTGAGGGACTCTACTTGTCACTGGCCTCCACTGGGACATGGACCCATTGACAGCCAGTCTTTGGGTGAGGCTGTCAAGCCAGTTCTTTATCCACTGAATGGTCCATCCAGACTTCACCAGCTTGGAGACCAGGATGTCATGTAGGACAATGTCAAAGACTTTGCTCAGGTCCAGGTAAATGATATCAGTTCCTTGGCCTTCATCTGTTAGTGTTGTGACCATGTCATAGAAAACCACCAGGTTTGTCAGGCAGGACTTGCCCTTGTTGAAGCCATTTTGATTGTACCCAATCACCTCTTCATTATTCTTCTGCCTCAGCCATGCCTCCAGGAGGATCTGCTCTGTGATCTTACTGGGCACAGAGGTGAGACTGATTGATCTATAGTTCCCTGGGTCATCCTTCTTTCCCTTTTTGAAAACAGGAGCTATGTTTCTCCTTTTCCAGTCAGTGGGGACTTCCCCATGACTGCCATAACTTTGGAATATAATAGAGAGGGGTTTAGCAACCTTATCCACCAGTTCGCTCAGCACCCCTGGGTGTACCCCATCGGGTCCCATGGACTTGAACACTTTCAGGTTCTCTAGATGGTCACGAACCTGATCTTCACTCACAATAGGCAGTTCCTTCTTCCAGTCCATGCCATTATCTTCCATTATTCCAGGAGTACAGCTGGAGTCCTTGCCAATAAAGACTGAGACAAAGAAGTCATTGAGAACCTCAGCCTTCTCCATGTCACTTGTCACCAGTTCTTCCGTTTCCTTTCTGAGAAGGCTCACACCTTCCCTAGTCTTCTTTTTACCATTAATATACCTGTAGAAATTTTCACTGTTCCCCTTGATCTCCCTGGCTAGATTTAATTCTAACTGAGCTTTAGCTTTTCTAACCAGGTCTCTTGCTGCTCGGGCAGCTTCTTTATATGCCCCCCATTCTAGCTGTCCTTTCTTCCACTCCTTGTAGAGTTTCTTTTTGTGTGACAGTGTGTCCAGGATCTCCTTGCTCATCCAGGCAGGTCTCCTAGCATTCTTTCCTGCTTTCTTCTTTGTGGATATACTTTGCTCCCAGGCATAGAGAAGGTGATCCTTGAACACTGGCCAGCTGTCCTGGACCTCTCTTCCCTCTAGGGCTTTGTCCCATGATACTTTGGCCAACAATCCCTGAATGATCAAAGTCTGCATGCCTAAAGTCCATTGTAAACTGATGTACCCTCCTATTGCCCTGAGGATCTTAAATTCTATTGCTTCATGTCACTGCAACCAAGTCTATCCCTGACCTCACATTGTCCTACCCTTCCTGTTGGAGAAACAAGACCACATATCACCTTTTCTCTTTGTTCCTCTACCATTTGGAGAGAATTTTCATCTATACATTCCAGAACATCCTAATGCTGTACCTATCTGTTGTCAGGTGTAAATCCCCCCATGAGGAACCAGGTTTGTGACACAACCCCTCCCACTTCTATAGCCTGTGAGGGCCTCATCTGCTTGGTTCTGCTGGTCAGGTGGCCTGTAGCAGACCCCTACAGCAACATCACCTTCAAGGAGTTGGCCTTGGTATATCAGTCTATCATGCCCAGATCCCACTATAAATCTTCTGTATTCTCTGTCAGAGCGCAACAGAAGTTGCTGCCATCTGCAAACTTACTGAGGTGCACTCAGTCCCCTCATCCAGATGATTAATAAAGATATTAAAGAGGACAGGCCTCAATAGTGAGCCTTGGGAGACACCACTAGTGACTGGGTGCCAGCCAGATTTAACTCTGTTCAACACCACTCTTTGGGACCGACCATCCAGCAATTTTTTTCAGTCCAGTGCAGAGTGCACTTATCCAAGCCACATGCCATGACTTTCTGAAGGAGAATTATTCACATTTAGAAAATGTTGTCCATAATAATGGGAGAAGTACTAATGCAATCTGCAAATGAATAGGACCTTATCTCAGAAGCCTTTTAAGAGTATTTATAAGCACTAAGATGTATTAAAAAAAAAAAAAAGCCACAAATTTACCCTTCACATTTCAAAATACAAATATAAATAAATTCCTAAAGTGGCCTGGCACAGAGATAAGTGCATGTAGTTGCACAGCAATTTCTAGCTTTATGATTTTCATCTATTCTGTTTAGTACAGAGGCCAAGATGAGGGCTGCAAAATACTGAAAGACTCTTCTTCCATTTCCTAGGAGTAGCCCTAAGCATTAATTTTAGCTCCTTCTGTTTTACACACTTACCTGTCAAAGTAATTTGTGTACTTCTATTGGCATGGAATTGAAATGATAATTGTGATATAAAAATGAAATTCAGGTTTGCCCTATAGCTATAACCATTGTTTGGCTGTGTATGAGACGTGTTCCTGCATGTACCCACAATGCTCTTAGTCATCAGTTCCCTGTGTTGTCTAGAAACTTCCCAGCTAACCTCTGCACAGATGAGACACTGATTTGAAACAGTGGACTGACTGGAGACAAAATGATTGATTGAACTCCTAGCTATTGTCAGGCAAAGCATTTAACTAACTGGTGCAGACAGTGGGAGTTTTAGACAGTCTCAGACATTCCCCCAGACTGTGCAAAGTCCCCTTGATAGGTAGCATTTATGCACTTAATTTTGATGATTTTCCTAGGTGGAGAATCTTGCATTTTCAGAGACTCCACACATTCGTAATGTATAATTGACCAAAAGTGACCTAAATAATATAAAATAGTGTACAGTGTTCCTGATTATGCAGGTTTGCTTACATATCCCCTTGATAGGAGGCATTTATGCACTTAATTTTGATGATTTTCCTAGGTGGAGAATCTTGCAGTTTGAGAGACTCCACACTTTCTTAATGTATAATTGACCAAAAGTGACCTAAATAATACAAAATAGTGTAAAGTGTTCCAGGTTTGCTTACATAGCAGTCTTTTGTATATAGTGAAAACCAAGGAGATGTTTTGCACAATGTTTAATATAATACCCAGCAAAGGATCATGCATTTTCTGAAGTGGTCACATAGGACCATCAGCCATCTGGATTATGAGAGCTCATTAGAATAGTTTGGCAACTCTCAGCTGATTCAGGTGAAGATATTGATGAAAGAGCCCTTGCAACAGGGACTCCTATCACCATCAAAATAGCAACCAGCCATTCTGTTCAAAGGATTTGATTCCTCACATGAGCATTACCTTATTTAATGATGCTGATAAATTAGAGTCAGATATTTTGGTTTTGGGGTTCTTTTAACCCTGCCTGTTAATGTCTGTATAGTATCTCACATGTAATGTACTATTGTTGCTGAATATTATTTCTAACATTGAGACAATGGGATAAAAAAACCTACCACATTTGTATGTAACAGTACATAGCAAACAAAATAATGAGAGCAGCAAACTATATTTTCAACCCTCGTAGCCTAGAGTTGAGTGGAATTCAGCCCAAGTACAAGGAAATAAATAATTTATGAATCCCCTGAAAAGATCAAGTGCAATCAAATATTTTTTCAAGCTTTGTGCTTCTAGTTACAGACTTCTTTAATTCCCTGATTCTAGTCCTCTCTTCCTACAAAACTTACAGAACAAGCCGAAGGATTGAGTTGAATAGATGGATGATAGGTAGATAAATAGACAGACGGATTAATTATTTATGTTGCTGAATAGAGGTCAGATCTCCACTTTCATCTTTTGGACCTGGCTGCATATTTAATACTCTTATTAGAACGATGGCTAGAATGCCTGATGTTAATGTTCCCAATTGTTGATAGATTATGGTCTCTAGGAGGCCCCCAATGTCTCTTCTACCTGAATCATTTATATCTCACTAATTATTTAGACCCTGCTTATTTAAAAGAATAGGAATTATCTACATACTAATTAAAAATGTCAAAAATCTCATATTATTTAAGAAGCAAAAAATGTCAAAAGTGTGAATGAATACATATTATGAGCTTGTCTTGTCTTAGTACTACAGTGTCCTAAGCTTCAAATGCGGGTATTATATTTTTTAAAATCAAGGGTTTAATTCCCCTGAATAAATATGAATACCTAGGTTACATATAGTTTGACCTCTCTGTCTTGATGGTATTTGTAATAAATGGAGATAAATTATCACTCTTCAGATGTAGTCATCTCCCTTCTGGATAACATGTTACAATGACTGTTATCCACAGGATCATGTTCTAAGACTTCAGTAAAAGGTACACATTTTTCTACACACTCTTATTGAAGGATCAGATCCAAGTACTCATAGTAGCATAAATATTTACAACTTCTTTGTCTGAATGCATTTTTTTTCCAAAAATGGATAAATTGTTACTGATGGTCTGTGTGACAATATGCAATACAGAAGAAAATTCAATAACTGAATTAAATTTTGCATCATTATTTCCTACATTGTTATCAATATAATATCATTAGAATGTTTACTGCAAATGAGACAGAGGCTGGAATTTGAAAGGTGTATTCTAGGTCAAACTGAAATTAATAGTATTTTTCTCACTGAAGTTTGTAGGTTCAAAATCAGTAAATTCTGAGGGTCCTACAAATGTTTCACTGAGCTAAAGACAGATAGAAGATGTACCAGATCAAATCCAATCCAGCAGTGTTAATCTTTCAGGCAGATTACAGCTTTGAGTACAGGTTAGGGACTGCCTTTCTGGAAAGCAGCTCTACAGAGAAAGACCTTGGAGTGCTGGTAGACAGCAAGCACTCCATGGAACAACAATGTGCTCTTGTGGCCAAGAGAGCCAATGGAATCCTGGGATGTATCAAGAAAGGTGTGTCCACCAGGTCGAGGGAAGTTCTTCTACCTCTCTACTCTGCCCTGGTGAGACCACACCTGGAATACTGTGTCCAGTTTTGGGCTCCCCAGTTCAAGAGAGACACAGACCTGCTGGAGAGAATCCAACAGAGAGCCACAAGGATGATTAGGGGACTTGAGCATCTCTCCTGTGAAGAGAGACTGAGATCCCTGGGGCTATTTAGTCTTGAGAAGAGAAGGCTGAGAGGGGATCTGATCAATGTCTATCAATATCTGAGGGGTGGGTGTCAAGTGGAGGGGGCCAGGCTCTTTTTGGTGGTTCACAGTGATAAGACAAGGAACAACGAGTTCAAACTAGAACATAGAAGATTTCACCTCAATATGAGGAGAACCTTCTTTACAGTGAGGGTGACAGAGCACTGGAACAGGCTCCCCAGGGTGGTTGTGGAGTCTCCTTCTCTGGAGAGTTTCAAAACCCATCTGGATGCGTTCTTGTGTGGGCTATCCTAAGTGATGCTGCTCTGGCAGGGTGGTTGGACCTGATGATCTCTTGAGGTCCCTTCCAACCTATGATATACTGTGATACTGTGATAGCAGGCAAAAAGCTTCAACTGTACATAGATTTTTGAGAATGATATTCTTCTGGGCTGAGAACTGAATGAGAAGTCATACTTGCTGTGCTCAAAGGACAAGTAAGAATGGAGAACAGCTTTTCAAAAAGTTACACACTTCATTTAGAGTGTGGAAAGTTCTGAGTTTTTTTCTGCTTGAAACTCACAGATGTGAAGCATCTTCTGAAAACAGGCACATAGTTATACTTTTATGGTTGAACAGGGATTAATGTTATGCTTTAAGTGTCACTAGTGGGGAAGACAAAATAGTGCTAAAAATGCTGTTTATTTTCTATCTGCCCAACTTTCTACCAGCAGATGTATAACCTACTGAACAACAGAAACAATCTGACATCTAAATCTGACCTGTATTGAGTTTTATGTCACTGGGTGGAATACATCTGTTTTCTGTTTATTTGGCTTTATTTACACGCAAATAAATGCCTTGGCATTAAATTGATGATAAGGCTGTGACAAGTATGCATATAAATTCTTGTATGAGAAGTAACAGAATCATTGAATACCAGGTCAAAAAGAACCTTGAGGATCATCTGCTTAAATCAGCTGTCTTTACTACTTACCTAGTGCAAGGTCCTGTACTTGGATTGGGGCAACCCTTATATCAATGCAGGCTAGGGATGATGAAACTGAGAGCAGTACTGCAGAAGAGTACTTCGGGCTACTGGTGGACAAGAAGATGGACATGAGCTAAAAGTGCACACTGTGGTTATGAATGGGCAATCCCATCCTGGGCTGCATCAAAAAAAAAAAAATGTGGCCAGTAGTTTAAGAGAGGTCATTCTGCCTCTCTACTCAGTTCTGAGTGAGACCTCACCTTTGTCCAGCTCTGGGCCCCCAGCACAACAGAGACATAGACATTCTGGAGCAGGTCCAGAAGAAGGCTACCAAGATGATCAGAGGGCTGCAGCAGCCTTCCTGTGAAGACAGGCCAAAGGAATTTGGGCTATTCAGCCTGGAGAAGAGAAGGCTTCAGGGAGACCTTATAGCTACAATTCGATATCTGAAGGTGACCTGCAGGAAGACTGGGGAAGGACTGGTTAGAAGGGCTTGCAGTGACATGATGAGGGGCAATGGTGTTAAACTGGAGTAGGGTAGATTTAGGTTGGCTATAATGAAAAAGTTCTTTACAATGAGATTGGTAAAATATTGGAACAGGTTGCCCAGTGACGTGGTTGAGGACCCATCCCTGGAGAATTTCAAGATCGGATTTGTGTTCCTGGGCAGCCATATCTAGTTGTAGGTGTCCCTGCTCACTGCAGTGGGGTTGCACAAGATGTCCCTTCCCACTCAATGCAATCTGTGAATCTGTATCTGCTCCACAGACTAAACCACCAGTGATACAAAACCCCCATTAATAAGTACATGCTTGTTCAAATCATGGAACTCCAGTTCTTTTGGCAACAGCTTGTCTGATATAATACTAATATTCTATATTGTGTGGAACACTATGCTTACCACCACAAAGAACTGAATTTA
Source organism: Indicator indicator (assembly GCF_027791375.1). Taxonomy (NCBI): domain Eukaryota; kingdom Metazoa; phylum Chordata; class Aves; order Piciformes; family Indicatoridae; genus Indicator; species Indicator indicator. The sequence continues at coordinate 42,338,147 of NC_072010.1, forward strand.
AACAGGGTCTGAACAAAAAAATAGTCAAAGACATTAATGTCTTTCTGTTATTTCTTTTTCTTGCTGTAACCATTTGAGATGCTTCATACATCTGACACTATTCTGAGAGTGCTGGCACGTGACAAAAAATGGACAGTGTTGGAATACTACTCATTACATGTTCATAGGGTAGAGGCTGGGCCCTGCGTCTTTCCAGTTTCACTCTTCATGTGGAGGTTTCCTGAAGGAATTTCTATTGATTTTTTTTTTTTTTGCCTTTTTTTTCCCCTCTGTCACTTTTGGTGTAATCTTGTATCTCTGCAGTAGAGTAGTAAATAATTTTGTACCACTCAGTTAAAGCTTTCCACTTTCCCTTTTTCTAATATCCCACAAGTGGAGGAGAGGGGGGCAGGGGAGGGGGAGAAAAGTGGTGGGGGAAAAAAAGCAGTCAGGTTAATCCCTGACACTTTCAAAATTCCTAGCATCCCCAAAGTTAACTGAGAGTTATGAATATCAGTTTCTATTACAGGGGTTAAAGATCATGTATTTAGGTAACTGAAAGAAAAGAAGGTTTCAATCTTGTATAAGTCTACATCACTTTAATTATGAGAATATTTTACATAACAAAGAACTATATTTTTCCTAGCTGCATACTTACTCAAGGCTCTTAGCCCTATCAAGTCCATCCTACATCAGATAGACAGCACTGATCACCAGTGTGAAGGAATTAAGTATATTAGGAATAATTTTTATTAGTCATTTTGCTTGCATAGCCTTTTTAGATGAGGATTATTTGCTTGAAGGAAATCCAACTATTAGTCACCGTGGCTTTAGTTACTCAGTTATTTCCTCTAGCAGAAGCAGGTCAACAAGTAGCTACAATCCAACAACAAGCAAGACTTGAAAGAGGGAGATTAAAGGTGAAGAATATAATGAGTAAATAAAGCAAAAAGAATCTATGTACCTTATTTGGGGGGAAAAAGAATTAAAAAATACAACAAACCCACCAGACATCTGAGCAGGGCAGCAGCAGATCATAAAGTTCAAAGCAAGCACTAGGGTAAACATAGCAGCAGTCATAGAACCCAGGAATACTGAGTTCTTCCTGGATACACTAATAAATTCAGCACCACTCAGGATCTTAATTGTCTACATTGTTGAAGTTGTGGAAGACTCCTTGACAATCTGTGGGTCATGGCTGCTAACCCAGTGTAGGATTGCTCAGAAACTGATACATCATGACATACTAAGCAGGCAGCTCACTCAAAACTGTGTTTCTGAGGCCTTATTAACTAATAAGGGCCATCCCATATTAGAATCCTAGAATAATTTACATTGGAAAAAACATTTAAGAAAAAGTCCAACCTAATGCTGCCACACCACTAAATCAAGTCCCTTCTGGGATGGTGACTGAACCACCTCCCTGGGACGCCTATTCCAATGCTTGACAACCCTTTGGGTGAAGAAATTTTTCCCAGTATCCAAAGCCTTCCCTGGCACAACTTGAGGTTGTTTAGTCTTGTCCTATAAATTGTCACTTGGAGAAGAGGCTCACAAGCCACGACGCTTGTATGCTGAACAGCTTGCATGCTATAGGCTATCCAGAACAGAGAGTCAAGGAAGGAGGGGTCAGTGCATTGATCTTTATGTCAAGAAATGGATAGAGTATGAAGAACTGTCTCTGAAGAGTAGCCATGAGAAGTTTAAAAGCTTATGGGTAAAAATTAGAGATTGAGTAGCAAAGGAAATCTTGTGGTTGGTGTCTACTACAGGCTGCTTGATCAACAGAAGCCTATTGATGAACTCTTCTTGCTGTAGCTGGAGGAGACAGTCCTGTTTGTATCTACATCAATGACACAAAGAGAAGCATTGAGTGCACCCTCACAGGTTTGCAGACAACATGAAGCTATGTGGTGCAGTTGATACAACTGAGGGACAGGGTGCCATTCAGAAGAACCTGGACAAGCATGAGAAGTGAGTCTTTTTTTTAATCTCATGAGGTTCAGCAAGGCCAAGTGTAAGGTCCTGCATTTGGGTCAAAGCAATCTTTGGTATCAATACAAGCTGGGGTATGAAGGGATTGATAGTACCCTGTGCCCAAGAACGTGAGCGTACTGGTTTATGAAAAGCTAGACATGACCTTGAAGACCAGAAGACTGTCTCCATTCTGGGTTGCACCAAAGGAAGTGTGGCCAGCAGGTTGAGGTACATGACTCTGCCCTGCTCTTGTGATACCCCACCTGGGGCATTGTCCATTTTTGGACTCCTCTTGACAAGAAAGACAGGAGCAGAGCAAAGAGGAGAGCTCCAGCGAGGCCTTTTTATGAACTTTCAGCAATTAAAGGGAGCCTATAAGCTCTATATAGCATGTGAAGGGCAATCAGGTGATCAGGCCCAGTCAGCACATTGTCTTTTATGGCATTTGTCCTAATGCCATAAATATGAAATATTAGCCCAAGCAAGACATGAGTATCCAAATGTACAACCTTCTAAACCTGAAGTCAAAGAAATAAGCACTGATTTATTTAGTTAGCCTTAAGACTGTCATAGAGTCTAAGATAGCCAGACTTATAAGCTACATGACTCACCCTTACCTCTAGAAGACATTAATCAGAGTTATTCTAACAGGATACATCTAACAGTATACATTAATATATATTTTACATAATAGAAAAGATCAAAATTTACCTCAAAAAAGGTATGATAGTACAGTGTTTTCAGGCCATACGAGCTTTCTCTGTATAAGCTTCAAAACCAGCTAAAACCTACCCGGCTGCAATTATAGGTGTCAAGTCCAAGTTAATAAACCCTGCTGAGAACTAGCATTCATTTATTTGGGGTCTGTATTATGCTAGGAAGGCCAGAGACTGCAGACATCTTTTGTAAACCTTCCCTCTACAATAAAATACAGACAGACAGCTGGAAAACCTATAATTATACCAAGATTTGACTTTTACTTTACCATGTACAAGAGTCAAAATGACATCATTTAAATAACTGACCTTTTCTAACTGGTCCTTGTATCTTAGTATAAATTATTCATAAGTAGCACGTAGCTGTCATCGTTAAAATGTGTTCCTTTGTTCTCGGCATATAAACCCATACTCCTTCCCCCAGTTTGCTATGCAGAGAAAGAAATTCAAAACTAGCATTTACTGATATGTCAGTACAATATTAAAACCATCTCTTCTTACAACAGAACATGACACAGTGAATCATTCTAACAGTATCTTGACAGCAAGATGGCTGCCACAATCAGGAGACTCAGATATCCCAATTATAAAGTAAAATTTTATTTTCAAAGGCATTTAATTCACACTGAGGAGCACTTTCTGAGTTTCAGATTGCTAGCTGAGCAAAACAGATACGATTTTCTTTTAACTATTTATTTGTAAATCTCCTCTGAGTATTAAATACACTCATAAAGATATGTCCATAAAAACAACAAGTGCAAACTTTATCCTGACATTTGATTTAAGCTGTGTGAGGAAGCTTATTTGACAGATACAGTTTTACCCCCAAGAACTGAAATAGAGCAAACTGGCATGAAGATTTATGTTTAAAGAGATTACTTTATTTTGTGGTAAAATGTGAATATGAAAAATACTCTTAATCTCTGCAGATTTTCCTACCTTTCACTAATATGCTACTATGTAATGTCATTAACAAAACAAGGGAAAGACTATCATCCTTCCTTAAAAGTATACTATTAAGTTATTTTAGTGCAGAGTTTGACCTGCATTAATACAAGCTCTTGGCCAACATCCTCTTGGAGTAAAAACAAATAAACAAACAAACAAAAAAACCCCCAAACCATTAATCTGGTACTTGCTAAAATTACCACTTAGGCTCAGCAGAAAGAGTAAAAATATGTTAAAGCATTTCAGGTGATATGATGGTTCTACAAAAAACAGAATTAAAAAAAATTATAATAAAAATTGAAAAGATTATTCTGTTTTGGAATCATCATCTATGGTCTACTATAAATCAGAAGAGAAATCAATATACAGAACGGCTTTTCTATATTCATGATCTCAAACTTGGTGATAGTTTGAAAAGTTCTTTTTACAGATTTTTAGACTGTAGTGTACTCGTCAATAATACTAATTCTCTACAAAATGGAACATTTTACAAGTATTTTTATGCTAAGTTTCAGTAAATGTATAATTATAAATTACTATAATTATAAAAATCTCAAATTAATAATTTTTTCCTAACAAGTTTTATTTATTTTCTACAAATAGCTTATCGGTAATGAAGACATGGAAAAATCTTCCCCAAAAGAGACAAAAACCCATACTTGTAACTTTTCAAATAGAAGTTAATATAATACTTGCTGTAACAAATGAGTAAGTTTTGTTCATCACTGACATTCCAGGTGTCTCATAGCATGGTACTAAAGTGATATGTGAGATTGTTATAACTTGTTTCAGTAATCCCAAAGAACTCTATGAATATTGTACAGAAATAAAGTGATGAGCCTGATAATTATTTTCTGACATATAAATGTTTCCATGACATTTTCAGCAGAATACAGCCTGTATAAGTGTGATAAGTATATGCACACCTTTGCTTGGCCAAACCTATATTACAATTTGTCATATACAAATGCATACTGTAGATTATAAAGTGTAAGTGGTAAATGGCTGTTCTTTGTACAAAATAAAACATATGAAATTCACATCCATAAGGAAAGAACTTTTTCAATAAATTAATGAATAAAAGGAAAATCATCATTTTCTTACGAGATTAGCACTGGGAGTAATCATAAAACTGTTTTGAAACAAGTGAAGAGAGACAAAGAACAAGAAGATTCAAGCTTGGCATGAACATTTCACATTTGGCATGAATAGCAAAAAGTTGAAAAATTCAAATGGACAGGACCTAGCTCCACATCAATCGATTTAACTATAGAGTCTTTAACTGCTTTTAGGAATGTTACAGTTTGTCAGCTGAATCACACAATGGTGGTATACATTTCTATCTCTAATTTCACTGAGAAATTAAGGAGAAAAAGTCTTTAAAAGAGATGATCGAATCCTAACCAGCATAGAACACTGGACCTCTTTTGTAGATCCTGTGAAATGGTTCATTGTTGACATAATTTGAGGGGCATTCTTTAACAGAGTAAAACAAACTTATCACACTTCCAATGCAGTTCTCTCAAAAATCACTGTGCTAGCCTCTACTGCTCAGCTGAAATTATTCATTCCAACTATTCAACCCCAGCTAATCAGAGACAGGTTATAATATACTTTCATGAATCCAAATAGAATTATCTAATAATTTCTAAACTTATTTTCTTTCACTAATTCAGCAATCATCACACTCTCTTGAAGTAAATAGAACTGGACTGGGCACTTGTTTTCAGACAAGTGGCATGCCAGAAAGACTCAAGTTTCTGCATTTGTGTTTTGGCAGATTCAAAGGTATGATCAATATTCTCTGACATTTCTTCATGGTACATAATCATGAAATGTTAGTTCTTCTAATGACTACAATTTCAAGCTATTGAATTTAAAAGGGTCAGTGCTTGAAAAGTTGGCATTTGTGGCAATTCTATGTGCTCATTTGTGATTACTATTTCTGAAATGTTGAGTGTACCTTCTATCGTAACTGCTTTTTATAAATACATTTTATTGCCAAAAAACTTTTAACTATTTTCTCTGTGGGTATATTTTCCTACCTGCATATAATTTGGTTTTCTCTTTAGCTAACAAATTATTCTCTTGATGAGGGAAGTATACTTTTCTTGTAAAATTTCCAAGATGTTTACTGAACTATGTTTTACAACAGATGTCTATTCACTGTTCCAGGGTATTAAATATTTATATATTTTTAAAAACTTCAGCAACATCATGTTACCTTTTAAACTACTCTCATACATTAGAAGCTCATTCCTGACATCCAAACTTCACCTACAAGAAGTACTTACAAGAATATATCAGTGTCAAAAAAAAAAAAATTATCTTTGGTGCTATAATGTTGTATTTTGAAATCTTCAGATTACTGTTTGGAATACAAAAAGATTATTTAAATTCTGAATTCCAAGATAAATACAAAGTAAACAGAATATGACCAATTTCAAGGATAAATTATTAAATCTTGATATATGAGATAAACTGTCCCTGTCACAATGTTATTATATAATTTCATTATATCATTGAGGCAACATTAGATCAGAGTTTTTGTAGAGTGTTCCTACAAAAGACTGGGCAAAAAGCATATACTTTCTAGATAATTTATTAAAAAAAATAAAACCAAACAAAAAAAGATTTGTAGCAAATAACTCAGTTCAAAAGAAATAGGCAGAATTGTTTGTGTATGTTCTGTGATGACTAATAATAGATTCCTTCTTCCCCACAAAGTCAGACTTCATTTTCTATTTTGGGAAGGTGGCACAGTTTAGAATACTACAGTAGGTGACTTTACTATAAATTAAACAAAAAAATAGTTGGGAAAAACAAGACAACAGACCAGACTAACAAATGCACCTGCATCTAGAAAGATAAGTCTGCTATTGTAATAACTGAGTCTACTTTATCATAAAACGATTGACACTGGAAGCAACCTCTGGAGGTCACCTAGTCTAACCACTCTGCTCAAGCAGGGACACCTAGAGTCAGTTGGCAAGGGTCAGCTTTTGAATATCTCCAAGGAGAGAGTCTCAACAACCTGTCTCAGCAACCTGTTCTAGTGCTTGGTCTTGTTCACTGTTTTCTAATGTTCAGAGGGAACACCCCTAAGAGCTTGTCTCCATTCTCTTTGGATCATCCCTTCACATATTTATGGCCAGTAATAAGATCCCACCTCAAGACTTCTCCATGCTGAACAGCCCCAGCTCTCTGACTCTTTCCTCACAGGAGAGATGCTGTGAGGAAGGACTCTCTTCATGATGTCAATATGTCTCTTAAACTGAGAAGCCCAGACTTGAACACAGTGTGACCTCATCAGTGATGAAGAGAGGGGAAGAATCATCATGCTCAGGCTGATGGAAATAATTTGCCTGATGCACCCTTTGACACCATTACCCTTGTTTGCTGCAAGAAAATTCTACTGGGTCATGTACACCTTGGTATTCGCTAGAGACCTATGTCCTTTTATGAGAAGGTGCTTTCCAGCTGTGTTGCCCAAAGTCTACACTGGTGCGATTGTTCGTTCTTTCCCATGTGCTGGACTTTGTACTTACCTTTGCTGAACTTCATAAGGTTCCTGTCAGCACATTTCTCCAGCCTGTTGAGGTCATTCTGAATGGTAGCAAAACCTTTTGGCATATTAGCCACTACCAGTTTTGTGTCATCAGCAAACCTGCAGGGAGTACACTCTACCCCAATTTGTTAGGACATATCTAGAAAAGGAACAGCTGAGTAGGGGAGGAGAAATCTGAATATAACCTACACTTTTTAATTCTTATGATAAAAGAATTCTATGAGTGCAAAAGAACACTGAAGAGAAAATTCAGCTATCAGCAGAAAGGCAGGTGAAAGGTTGGTGGCAAAGCATCACTTATTCAAGTAAGTTGTTTCAAAAAATTAAGCAGACCAGAACAGAAGCTTAAAAGCTAACACTGACAAAGTGCCAATCAACGCTATCAGCAAACATTAAATTGCTTTCCAAAACAAAATCCATTTAGAAGTACAATACAGAGGAAAAGGCTGCTTCACTGGAACAGAGCAAGACAGATGTATCCATCAAGAAAAATGCTGAACCCCAGGACAGTGATTTCAAGAGTAAGACATTTTATTTTGATAGAACTCCTGTCACCAGTTTTTGTGCTAAAGATTGTAATCCAAGTAAAACCATTCAGCACTAACATATTAATCTATGAAACATTTTTGAAGAATATAAATGCAGTCTTAAGAATTTTCCTCAATATTTGTGATTTAGAGAAGCATAAAATAACTACTACTATTTTGCTTTCAATATTCTGTTCATTTTGAAATTATTTTGATAGTTTTCTTAAGAAGATTTTCCACTAGTAGTCACTCAGAATAACAAAGGCACAGAAAGGAATAGTTTCAACACCACTTTAAAGCATGCTCAACTTTACTTATGTCTTTACTGATGAATGCCTTTCTTTCTAACTTTTATGTTTCCTTGGAAATTTTGAATTTAATATAAGAAATGTCTAATACAGCACATGATTTAATTATGTTTTAATTTTAAATATGATTTAATTTTATAGTAGATTATAAAAATATTATTTATTGACAATTATTTTTCAATATTATGAGTTATTAATAATTATTTTACTTATACAATTCACTTTTTATTTAATCTAGTACATCACTAGACAAATGTAGTAATCTAGACAAAAACTCCAGCTACATATTCCTTGAATGCTTAAAATGAGAAAACTCAGTATAATTACTTATCACAATAAGAAAGAAAAAAACAACTCCTTTAAACTGCTGTCTCAATAATTCTGAAGTCACCAAGGAGTCAGTGATATGATGATATAGCATACTTAAGAGGATGCCAACTCAAGCAATGACTAGCTCAACAGTGACAGGATAGTAGTGACATAAAAAGCCCACATTCACAGAATCATAGAATATACCTGGTTGGAAGAGATCTCAAAGATCATGCAGTCCTACCCTTGACCCAGTATTGAAAGGTCAACACTAAAGCATGTTCCTAAACACCAGGTCTACATGCTGCTTGAACACCTCCAGGGAAGGCAAATCTACCACTGCCCTGAGCAGATCATTCTAATATTTGATAACAATTTCAGTGAAGAATTATTTCCTAATATTCAACCTAAACCTTCCCTGGTGCAGCTTGTAAACATGTTCTCTAATCCTGTTTCTTGATACCGAGGAGAAGAGCTTGGCCCCCTCCTCACTCCAACCTCCCTTCAAGTAGTTGTAGAAAGTGATAAGGTTCCTCTTCTCTAGAATGAACAACCCTAGCTCCCTCAGGTGGTCCACATAGGTCATGTGCTCCAGGTCCTTCACAAGCATCGTTGCCCTTCTCTGGACATGATCCAGTACCTCAATATCCTTCCTACAGTGAGGGGCTGAGAACTGAACATAATACTCGAAGTGTGGCCTCACCAGTGATGAGTGCAGGGGGAAGATCACTTCCCTGTTCCTGCTGGCCACTGTATTTCTAATACAAGCAAGGATGCCATTGGCTCTCTTGGCCACCTGGACAGACTGCTGACTTATAGTCAGTTGAGTGTCAAGCAGTAGCCCCAGGTCCCTGTCCAAGTCATATCTTTCCAACCACACATTTCCAAGTTAGTAGCTTACCATGAGGTGGTTGTGACCCAGGTGGAGGACCTGGCATTGTCTGCAAATACCATATAAAAACTATTTGTTTCATCACAGTTACTTCATTTGCAGAGAGTTTGAAATTTTTTTAGGGTTATTTTTTGCTTTCAAGTAATGTAGACTCTTTAATTATGTTTCTTACAGCATTGATTCTGCTGTGAAAGAAACAGCTGCAGTGACCAATATTGATCTCTAGTGATGATTTCTTTGCTTGGCTTTTGGCTTTTGTTTGGTTTTGGTTTGTTTTGTTTGGGTTTTTGTTTGATTTTTGTTTGTTTGCTTGCTATATTTTGTTTTAGGTGTTTTGGCTGGTTTTGTTTGTTTGATTGTTTCAGAAAACTTTTCCAAGTCTGAGTAACAACGACATGGAATTTCTTCAATAAAAAATTAATTTTCTTCTTACATTCTGTATTTTGCTTTTATCCTGAATATGAGATTATACATAATAAGGGAAGATGTTTTGATCTGGTTCAAAGCAGAAATAGGAGTGAAATTCATTTAGGTAACTTAATTTTTGTTTAAAATATTCAAGAGTTCTTGCAAAATTGATATGGCATGTAGTTGTCAGTATGTTTCTTGTGAAAAATGAGTTGCTGTTCATGCAGCATATCTTGATTTATCTTCAAAATATTTCTTTCCTTATTCTTCCATGAAATCTAGGAAAATATAATCAGATCAAGTGGCAAAGGCAAACGCACAAAGATTATAAAATCCTTCTAGGAACAAAAACACTCACCAACTTTTAAACTGTCATTATTATCAATTTACCATTAAAACCGAAATTTTAGGAAATTTTTAGGAAAAGTTTAAAGGACTCATTTAATTTCTGATTGATGCTGTCACCAAAAACATGGATAATGTGTACAACTATAAAATTTTGTCATGTCCCAAGATGGAAGTCTAAAGTGGAACGAAAGTCATTAACAAGTAGAAGAAAATTTTTGAATAAGCTGAATAAATTGGAAAATTAATCTGAAATCAAGGAGAAGTAATTCAGCACAAAACAGCAGCATATGTTATAAATAAATTTTACATAAACTATGGTACGCATTGTTATTCAGAGAGGATTGTAGACCCTAAAACTACCCAACCAGATAAATGAGGAAGAAAATGAGAAAACTGACCTTGTAACAGAAAACTGTGCTATTGACATTTAACCTAACTCATAAACTAGATTGAGGCAGTTTGAAGACATGTATAAGGGAATTCAAAGCAAAGGTCAGACATCTGTGCAAAATGTAATATAGACTGTGACTAGATAGAAGAAATTCATTCCACATAACACATAAAGGCCTATAAAGAGTGACTGATGGGTGTAGCAGGGGAATGAACAACATGACAGAAAGAAACTCTTGATCTGATAATATTGAAGAACAGCACACTGATCTGAGAAACAACATGAGAATCTGGATCTGATCAAATTTTATGTAACTATGATTTTGCTTATTTGTAAGAATTGTATAGTAAATTTGGTATATTCTAAGAGGAAATACTCCTTACATAACTAACTAATCCATTTGTATTTTTAAGTGTTAAAGGGAACTGGAATAATTCTTTTTTTATTATTCTTTTCAATGTCAGCTGGTAGGTGAAAACTGGAAACGTTTCTTCAATCAGCCAGCCTAACTGTGGAGCAGCTGCAGCCTTTAGCTAACATGAAAAATCAAAAGTGGAAATTGAGCATATGTGCATGCACATATAGAGTGCAGACTGCTTCAATAAGCAGAAAAAAATGGAAAGATTTGATCTAACTGATTTCAAGCTTAATAGCAGTATCATGTATGATTTGGATGCTAAAATGGCAACTCTAATGGAGTCTTGACTAAAAGAAAGTGGAGTTCACTCTGATTAAACTGTTGGGTCAGATTTTTTTTTAATTTTTTTTTTTAGTAATGGAAAACTACTGGGGGCAGTTCAATATCCTTAAATAACATAGCTCAAAGACTATAGAAAAACAGTGGATTTTTTTTTCAATTAAAAATAAAGTCAAATTATTTGAATAGTATCCAGAAAATAAAGTATCTGGGCAACCTAAACTCAACCTATATTGTCTACATATATGGAGGCTTTTGTATTAATGATATGACTACTAATGATACTAAGTAGTATTACTATGAATAATTATAATAATACTATTAGTGATCAAAGCAGTGAGCTGACTCTGGTGATCACATATTTTACAGGCAAGCATAAGTAGTTAGTGCTGCTTGAGCTATAAAAGCATTTTATGTTAGTGCATCACAGGATCACAGGATATTAGGGGTTGAAAGGGACCTCTGGACGTCTTCGAGTCCAACCCTCTTGCCAGAACAGGACCATATAATCTAGCATAGATTACACAGGAACTCATCCAGACATCCATTCCCCTTGTCCTATCACAGGGCACAAGTGAGAAGAGGCTATCCCTTCCTTCTTGACACACATCCCTCATATATTTATATATATTTATGAGATCCCCTCTCAGTCTTCTCCTCTCCAGACTAAAAAGCCCCAGGTCTCTCAGCCTTCAGGTGTATGAGCCAAGCCTCCTAGTTTGGTATCATCAGCAAACTTGCTGAGTAGACATTCTGTCCCCTCATCAATGGATAGAGATGTTGAACAGGACTAGACACAGAACTGGTCCCTGGGCAATTCCACAAGTTACAGCTCTCCAGATGGATTTGGCACCATTGAGCAACACTCTGCACTCTATTATGCAACCAGTTCCTAATCCCTCTCACTGTCCTATCTCATGCCTCCCAAGCTTACTCACAAGGATGTTATGGGAGACAGTGTCAAAAGCCTGACTAAGATCAAGGTAGACTACATCCACTGATCCCCCTGCATTTACCAATTCAGTTACAACATCATAGATTCCTATCAGATTAGTCAAGCGTGATTTCCCCTTGGTAAATCCATGCTGATTGCTCCTGATAACCTTCTTTGCTTCTAAGTGCCTAGAGATGACCTCCAGAATGAGCTGCTCCATCATTTTCCAGGGATGGAGGTGAAGCTGACTGATCTGTAGTTTACTGGAGCCTCTTTCTTGCCCTTTTTGAAGATTGGAGTGACATTGACTTTCCTCCAGTCCTCAGGCACCTCTCCTGTTTGCCACAGTTTTGCAAAAACGATGGAGAGTGGCAGAGTGAAAACATCAACCAATTCTCTCAACACTTGAGTGCATCTCATCAAGGCCCATGGGCTTGTGTATATGCAATTTTTGTAACTGATCCCTAACCCAGACTATCTTCCATTTATGTCTCTTTCAAACAGAGGAAAATAAAACAGAAAGAAACCACATGTCTTGCTGGCCCACAACCAGGAGGAAGAATCTACCTTTAAAGATGAGAATTTCTCACAACAAGATGAAGCTAAGGGCTTTATTGGACAGAAGACACTAGTTGTTATATAAGCAGCATCTCAGTTCCCATAGGTGACCACAAAACCCTAGTCCAATTTCTCCCCAAGCTAGCAATTTTTGCATTCTCTAAGGGTACAGCATTTATGATTTTGCTTCATCTTGGACTGAGTGGAGTATAAAAATGTTCCCAGTGTTCTCTCCTCCAGAATGAATGCTTTAACTGTTAAACTACTATGTAGAACAAGAGATATGTTTATCATTAGCTTCAGCTTATTACAGGTTGCTTTGTCAGAAACTAAAAAATGTGTTAGCGTGTAAGTGCCCATCTATCCCCAAACTGCACTTTTGTCTAAGTAATGAGGAACAATAGCAACTTTTCTAAACAGTTTCTGAGTTCATGGAAACAATACCTTCTGAATTTACATGCTCATGAATAGCCAGTCCTGTTAATTACATTGAAAAAAACAGAAAACTGAATAGTAATAGAAGATGTGGTAGCAGTTCACAGATCTCAGGAAGTCATTAGATAATGAACAATTTATTTACTTTTTCTATCGGAATAATAATTTTAAAAGTCAGCTTAATTAGCAGCAAAGACAACATGCAAAGCAGTGTTTTAAAGCAGTTGGGAAACTAAGCTAACAACTGGGATGAGTGTTGCTGGAGGTGTGCAGAACAGCAGTTTGTGCTCTGGTAAGCAAACTGACCTAACAAGAGCAGTAATAACTAACCTCAAAATCCCAATAGGAACAAGAAAATCCATTCTTCCAGACATAATCCTCATTCCTCTCTCCTGACTCAAGTGTACTCCATCTTCTGTTTTAGCTGCAGTAGCAGACAGAGCCTAACATCCCATATTCAGGATAGAAAAATTGAGTTTTGCCTGCTTGGTTGCAGAGCCCTGAGTCAGCTCTGCCAAGCAGATTAATCATGTTAAAGAAGATACCGAAGGCCTACTTAAAGATTCAAGAAAATTACTAGCTTCTAAAAGAAAGGATTTTTTATTTTAGTTGTTTACTTCTTGCTAAGATAGTAACTGTAGACACTCCTATCTCCAGGACAGAAAAAAAGAGTTGTATTCCTTCCTAACTCAGTATACAGTATGGAAGATGTGGTGGTTTTAAGGCTATGCCTTTAATTTCTTTTCACAGAGTTTGAGTAGAAAAGTAAAAAGAATGTAATTAAATCACAATAGCATGTAAAAAGGAAAATAATGATTATCTAAACACTTCCATTGGAGAGAGAAGTGTTTAAGAGTCAATACTCAAAACAAAGTCAGTCTGTCTGTGCAGGCTGTCTGGTGTTTCTCTGCTGGGTAGTCTAACAGAGTTCTTCTGTGTTTTTCTTCTGGCTTTGCTTTTGGAGGTAACACACACCTGCACACTGACCTTGAAAAGCTAAGTTCTAACAACCTCTCTGCTTCTTGTCTTTTCTTCTTTCTGCCATGCGGGTCTGGAGAAGGCAGGGGAGCAGCTTTCCTGGCTTTGGCCAGGAGGGTTTTGTGCTGTTTCTGTTAATTGTACATATTTGTAAATACTGTATACTTGTACATATTCATTGCATTCCATTGTAGACTGCAGTTCTTGCTTGTAAACACAGCTACATTTACTTCCAAACTGAGCTAGTCTGGTGGTGTTAATGTGGGAGGGGAATTTCAGCCCACCACAGTACAACAGAACACACACTTGAACGCTAAGATGGTTAGGTGCTTCCTGACAATTACTTTCTATTATACCAGATCCATCTCATCTGTGGATCTGGTATAAGGAGTCGCAGGTGAAACAATCACCAGTTGGTAAGAGAAGAGTTCCTATGGCTACACTGTTCTGCCAGTGCCCTGCAGCAGTATTTTTTTTGGCCAAGACTGTTAAAGTAGTAGGAATCAAAACAAGAGGCAATAGAAATATTTGTGACATATGTAGGTATGCTGGAAATAGGTAGATCTTTGAGTGCTTAGGTTTCCTTCTCACAGTTTTTGATAGCATAGCTCCTAGATGAGTAGGAAGACAATAAAGCTTGGGAGGTGTGGTACTATAATGGGATTTTTATAAATTAACAAAAGCTTATTTATCTTTATTTTTTTTTTCAGTTTGTGGTTGTTTTCTGTGGGTTTTTTTGTTGTTCTTTGGTTTGGTTTGTATGCTTGGGTTTTGTGGTTTGTGGATTTTTTAAAATTTTCTTTTGTAAACAGAGATTTTATAGAAATGTTTTCAGTAGATGAAAGTGTTAAATCATTATTTAAACTATATTTTAATGTGTTAAAGTATGTGGAACGTATGTTTTTATTTTACTGTGATAACTACTGAGCAGTCCAGTTAAACTTTGAATCTTCAGCAGGTGTATATGAATGGTATTTTCTTCTCCCCTCAGTGTGAATTTAAAATCACTGTCTTAATAAGGGTATTGCACCTTGTCGTGGAGAGGGTGAATAGGGATGGAGGATGGTGATTGTCAATTATGAATTATGAAAATATTGAGTTATGAAATTATTATTATTAATATTCGATTAATTACTTTATATATATTGATTCGGATGCACGGTTGTAATAATATAGACCATAACTGATTTATTATTTACAATTATACCCAATTATAATATTTATAATCAATTTCTAATTAAGGGAACGAAAGGGTGCAGTTCCGCCGCTTGTCCACTAGATGGAGACTCAACAAAGCGCTTGCGGCTGCGAGCTATGTAAGAGATATTTATAACGTTATCACGAGGCAGGTTAAGCTGGAAATATCACGCGGCTGTGCGCGGGGGCTTTGAATAGAACGTTACTAAATGTTACACACATGAAAGATACAAGCAGTGAGACAAATTGCCGGATCACGCGGGCTCGCTGGGTATCTGCTTCTGCCCAAGGTTGGCCCCGTTCGGGCAGTGCTTTCTTTCTCCCTCCCGGCTCTGTGAGGGGGGTGGGCAAGGTTGGCTTCCTCCTCCCGCGGTCTGCGGGAAGGGCAGTTCTCTTCTTTGTCCTCCCGCGGTCTGCGGGGGGGGACTGCCTCCCTGGCCAGAGGACGGCTCAGGAGGGCCAGGTCTTTTCGGTGCTCGGCCCCTCTTTGGGGGCTTCCCGTAGGCAGGTCTCCGGTGGGGGGTGCGGTGATGCGATGCTTCCCCCCCTCGGCTCGGCTCGAGTGAGCTGACTGCCGCTTCTCTGGGTGACTGCTTCCATTTAAATTATAATGGTACAGTCATTGCCTTGACTTCAATGGAGAGGCTAATCTTTGCTCTCTCTTTTCCCTCGGGGAAAGTCCCGGGTGTTTCGCCCTGATACGGGCTGCGGAGCGGCTACAGGGGGCGGCTCCCTTTCACTCTCGCGGTCTGCGGGGGCCACGCAAGATGCGTTTCTGCTTATTTGGCTGCTTAATTAGCTTGCAGCGTTTCTGGACAGCCAGACTTGGGCTAGTCCTCCCCCCTTTGGGTTACAGCTTACCCTCTTTGGGGGCTTCCCTCAGTCCTTGTCGACTGGGTCTACGTCGCTTCTGGCGACGGGGTCATCCTTTGCGGGTCCTCGATGCACACTCCGTGAGCTGGCTTCCATGTTCACAGAGGCTTCCAAGTACGCTTGCGTGAAAGGCTTATAGCTTACACAATCGTGAGTTGCATGATAGGTGAAAGCAAAGGAGAGAGCAACGTGGCACCAAAATGGGGCAATACTTATAGACACTCGAGGCTGGACTTAGCCAATGGGCACACTTGCCAACAACCTGCTTCCACCTATAGAAAGGTGAAGCTAGAATTATGCCCTTAGATGGACAGAGCATAGGCATCCCAGTGAGATGGGTGCCTGCTTCTTGTTTGCCCCTTAGGAGACAGGCAGGCGCCTGAGCCTTTTGTCTTCCTCTCCTGAAAGGAGGGCGGAAGGTGGACTTCCCAGAACATGTTGGGACAAGTTAGCTGGTATCTGGGGGCATAATTCTGGGCATGTGATGCCTTCACGACACATCTACATTTAGCACAGCTATTTTGGTAAAGTTTTGCAAAGGATAATTTGTCTTACTGCTTTATGGCAGCTCTGTGATGAAATGTGGTCCTTTATCAGACAAGTCTCTTTTGTTATAAAGGAATGTGTATCTCATGGTTCTTATCTCTAGGAAGGCTAGCTCTGAGTAAACACTTCAGTTAAAGAGTTATAGGCAGTAGTCTCCTTGTTTTCTGTAGAAGCTTCAGAACGTGTGTGTATATATACATGTATGTATGTACATGTGTGTGTGTAGAATTTTGCAAGTCCTTATAAATGAAAGTTGCAGCAGATGCAAGACACAAGGATATTCTGACTGCATTATGAATCTGAAGTAACTGGGACTCTGATTTTTTTTTTTCTCTTAAAAACAAAGGATCTGCTTCCATGTTTACTGTTCTCTGTTACAGGAACTTCCCAAAGGTAATACGCTAAAGTTCAGTAATGTGATTAGCTTTCTGATCCATAAGCAGTACTGTACATTTTCCTATGTGATACATTTAAATGTTCTCACCTGAAGGGTGGAACATTCTAGGTTTGGTTTCTTGTCCTTGTGTTTTGGTTTTGAGTTAAACCATGACACCCTGATTTGTCCAAACTGATGAAGAATCTAAATGTTTGTTACACTGTTGTTCTTATGCATTTTGATGAAATAACATTAAAAAAAAAAAGAGGTTTGATTTTGTGGTTTCAAATACAAAAAAACACACTAAGAATAGATACCTGATGATGTTCAATTTCCACTGATAAAAATCTTGGGTTTGTAATACCACACATAATCCATATAAATGGATAAAATGAACAGCAATGGATACTTAAGCTCGGCCTCAAGCAAAGTGACAACAAAAACTTCTCAGTGCAGCAAATTTTAGTTTATATAAATAAATTATATACACAGAGATGGTTTTGTATATATCCTATTTATATAGAAATTATATGTATGCAAATATTATGTAGTTCTAAACATAGTTTTTATTTCTATAATATATATCATTTATATTTATATTAAAAATATTTAGTTGTTTCTGCAAATTCTTCTTTCAAATGTAGATAATATACATTTCATTGGTGTGAATTTGTTTTCCTCCCCTTTTTACTGTTACTGGATGTGTAAAACTAAGACTGAAGTCATATACTTCACTGTTTTTGAGAGAAAACACTTTCTCTCCTTTCTAAAAAATAGTAATCATTTATCTGTTGTGCAACTCATTCTTGTTATAATGTGATGTGATGCTGTCTTTTACAGTCATTCACTCTAACCATTCATGCCTGTACACTAACCTATATAAAGAGCTGGGTTTAGTGTATTTTATCTCCTGCAGACTGCTCTGAAATCTTTCTCTGTTAAAGAGTGTGAACAGTAGTTGCTAAATAAATACTGTTAACTTTTTTATGCACATCTATTTTTGTTTTTACATGATATAATGTTTTTTTATCTTTGAAATATTTGCTTCCCATATTGTGATAGGACATAATGTCCAGTAGCTTAGTGACAGTCTTTGCGAGAAAACATAGAAATTAAAACATGGAAAAAAAAGAAAAAAAAAAAAAAAGGTGTGTCTGATTTGTTTGTTTATTTAAGGTTCTCCAACAGATATAGTCAAAGAACATGGATACAAAATATTTTCAGTGAGATTACTGAAGCACAGCTGCTGTTGGGGAAAATTTCACAGATCTGTGGGAAAAGGGCAGTATTAATGAGATGAAAATGGAACCTGCTTTCTCAAGTTAAAACCTCTACTTCAGGACAAAAATGGTAAATCAAAACAAAAGGCCAGTTGTAGTGATGATGTCATTATTTATTCAGTATGAGCCTCAATACAATTAGGCAAAGATATAGTAGCTCTTGAAGTTTCTAGAACCTGCTAGTTACTGTGACAATAAATAACTTACAAGAATTTGTAAGAATTAATGATAAAAATAGAGGTATTTTACAAAGTCTTTTCCTGCAAAATGTTAACCTAAATCTGAAAGCTGAATTGGGAGAAAAGATATCTAATAAAAGAATATAGCAAGTTATCTGGCACGCATGAAATATTTTGGAAAAGGCAGAAATAAACAGAAGTTGTTCAAACATAGTTTAAATAAGGAGAACTACTAAAAATCAAAAATTCAAGTTAGATATTCTTCTGAATACTGAAGCCATAGATAAAGATTGATTTGTAACAGTTATATGAGGAACAGCAGCCAGAAAAAGCAGCACATTATTAAACATATCTCAAATACCTCAGTTATAAACAGAAACCCTCTTACAGCAGAAACTTCAACAGAAGGTGAAATTGAGGAGTGGGTGAACTATTAATTCTTGCTGATCTACAAACTGTGTATATATATATGCATATATAATACTTCTTATTGCATCTTAAAGCAGAAACAAGAAGTCTAGGACCCCTTAACATGGGATCAGAGCTGGGAATAGGCAAGGGTAAAAGGTAGGACCAAAAAAAAAAAAAAAAAAAAAAGAACAAAGAAAAGAAGAAACTTAGTGAAAAAAAAAAAAACAAAACTCATTCACATTGAGAAACCATAGATTTTTTGTTTCTTTGTTTGTTTTTTATTAGTAGTATAGATTTGTTTGCCTCCTTGGAAAAGTGCATAATTATTTTCAGATCCTCGCTTTTCAGATCTTCACTTTTCAGAAATAGAATTGCAAGAATTTTTCAGAACTTTATGGAATATTACCCTCATATGTATATTATGAAAACCTGTGGTAATGACACATAATCATTACAGTAGTTGTTACATGTTTCAATATGATAGATTTTTTTTTAAATCCATCTGAATTCTTGCAGAAAATATATATGTAAAACAGTTCAAACGATGCTCAAAAATGCTACAAAGTCTATTTTAAGTCCTCATAAATACAAGGCAGCCACTTTTGACCTGGGAATTTAACTAAATACAGTGTTATTAATTAAGAAGCTTAAAACTAAACAACCTATCCTTAAACCTCAAAAATAGGAGCATTTTAAATTTTTATGTACTGGTGATAAAGAAGTGTATGATGATCAAGAGGGATAAAAACTTAACTCACTGTAAGCCTGTGATAATAAATGTGTGTATATTTATACACTTGTGTGCTGTACATAAATGTCATATATTTACTGTAAGGCATGGCCAGAAAAGGTAAGTGTTGAATTTTTTCCTTTTGGTTTCAAATTGCTAAATTAGTCTCCAGTGTAGAACTACAGAAAAATAGAAGTCATCTTACTTTTTTTTTTATTTCTGGGTTTTTTTGGGGGGGTTATTTTGGTTTGTTGGTTGATTGGTGGATGGTTGTTTTGGGGTTTCTTTTGTTTGTGCTTGTGTGTGTTTGTTATTGTGGTGGTGGTGGTTGTTTCTGTTTCTTTTACTTGTTTTTTTTTACCTTTTGTGGAAGAAGTTAAAGACCAATATTCTTAATCTCTACAGTCCAGAAAAAGCTGAAGACTTAATGGCTCAGACAACATCTGTTGACATGAGTGTTTCAATAACAGTCACTAGGGAAGGCATCACTAACCACTTCTAAGAACACAAAACCCTTTCAGTACAGTGAAAGTTTATTCAGGTAGTTCTTATAAAGTATTTCTAAGAATCTAAAATATTGTTTCTTCCCATACTGCAAGTTCAAACCTATCCCCCTATAGGGTGGGAGTAAAGAGTGTGATTGCTAGCATTTCACAATCACTTTTTGGAATTAAGTTTTACTAAATATTTGGCACATCATAATAAGCCATAGAGTAGCACTGTTATTTATTAGTCAAGTTAAAATTATAAGAAACTTGTGCAGTAAATTACAAGCAAGGACAAATTTTAAACAGTTGTCCTTGCAGGGGCAAAATAAACCTTAGTGATTTATGATAAGAGAAATAATGACTTTATTAAAGACTCATTCAAGCTCATTTTTCAAAATATATAGTACATGTGACCATTTATTACTGATTTTTTTTTTTTTAGTGCTTCAGTTGTATTGTGCAACACACACCACTTGCTTATCTCATTAATATTTTCTCTACTGAAAAAAATATTAGGTCACTAACATAATATTACAAATTCTTTAAACTAGATTAGATGAATGAGACTGAAAAAACAATATTTTGTTTCATGAGGACTACTGCTAATCTATATAATACTTTTTAGTGCTTAACTGTTTAAAAACTCTTGTCGGTGCCGCCTTATTTATGGTAGTTCTGGAATTTGCATAATGATGCATATTGAGGAGTCAAGAGCTGCAGTTCAGTGAAAAACAATTTAATTCTTTTCCCTCAGGTCTCACTAGCATTATGCTCTCCACTGTTGTAAGGATATAAGTTAATGTTCAACAGACTTTCTGCAAAGTCCTGATTTTGCAAATACTCTCTCATTGACTTAATTTACTGTCTCCATCATTTCAAATAACTTGCAAATGTTATTTTTTATCTACCTTTACTATTCTGGCACCTCCCTTTGAAAGTAATTTCTGTTCTTATCTGATTGCATAGTGACACTTTTAGTACTTTCTGATGTACCCTTGCCTTCACATTCCCATCCATGGTTTGTCCAAGTCTTTGCAGCATTAAAGGCATTTGTCTACAGGAAAATAGGAATAATTCAGGACATATATTCAGGCCTTGTGTTTACCTGAAAAGAAAAAAAAAAAACACCAAAAAAAAAAAAACCAAAACAAAAAAACAAAAACCAAAACTGTGTGCCTATGTAGCATCTCTGATGTTAGTGAAATTTATCAATTCCAGCTGTAACTACAAGATATGGCTCAGAGTCAACCAATATAATTCCAAACTTTTACTCATGACACCTTTAAGAGACTAGGCATCCTAGGCTTCTTCACATGGTCACATGCCTTAGGTAATCTGCATCTGCCTCAATTAGTATTTGTTTTCAAAAATAGTGTAAACAGTGAAAGGTGCTCTTAAATGTGTGCTTGAAGTTTGCAAGATAAATCCATGTGAAGGTCTGTTTTGCAGCAGGGAATGTCCAGGTAGGTAAAATGACTGAAAAAGGCAGATGCAGTTCACCAGTAACTGCTTTTATAGAGTTCATACCCATAATAGAACCTAAAGCAAGCATCTTACTGTCCTGAAGGGGCAAAAGCCTCAAAAATGCCCTGAACCAGACAATGAAGCAGGAGCCAGGAGGTCTGGGTTTTTCAGGAGATTGCCCACGTTGCCCAGGCTTGTCTGAACATGCACCCTGAGGTCCAAGTGGGCCAGGTGTGTGTGCCTTTGGCCATGTTTGGAGACAACTGATTCTATGGGTTAAAGTACCAGGTTTCTGTCTCTTAATCTTTGTTGTTACTGGCTGTCATTGTCTCGGGAAATCTATAAATACTGGCCCAAAGAGTGCCTTGACTTGCCTTGCCTTGTCCAAGATTTGGGAGAAGCCACAAGCCTTAACCCTGCAAGCCCAAGAAGCCAAACCTTGCTCACCTTGTAATTTGGAATCTGAGCTGTGCTTCAGTTTACCCAGAAAGACTGCAAATGCCCCTCACAGTAACACCTTGTAAAGCCCAGGAACAGACAGATGTGTCTTGCCAGGATGAGAGACAAACCCTGGAGGAGTCAACACCCCGGGGACAATTTTGTTATATTGGAAGAAGCAACAAGAACCTCTGCGAAGGTTGCAGCTGGAAGAACTTCTCCATAACAGACAAAGCTACAAAGCTGACAAGCCCTGCAAGCCTCGACAGCAACCACTTTTCTACAAAGCTTTCAGCTACAAAACCTTCAGAGATAAACCCTGTATGTCCTACAGCAACAAGCTGCAGAAGCCAATAGAAAGTGAAACTGTATTCCTGCAGCTTTCACCTGTTTGACGCCATTTGGGTTTTGTTTAAAACCCTGCACATGCCACGCGGTGCCATGATCTGTGGATTATCAATGTGGCGATTGAATGTACTGGACTAAAGCAATTTGCAGTGAGTAATCTATGAAATTTGATTTTTATAAGCATCTGTTAAAAGGTCTGTTGCCCTTAAGAATTCTAGAGTTCGCCCCCTTGTGGGCAAAGCCCACGTGTTGCCAGTGTTCATTTTTCTTTAGAATTTAAATTTCTGTTTGTTGTTTCTGGGTTTTTGCTGATATTCTTTAAATTGTTACATGTTCCTGCTGGCGCAGTATCTGTTCCACAACTGAATATTTCAAACCAATAAACAGGTTTCATTATTATTTTCTGTGGGATTTTTTATTAATACAATTATTAATATTTTAATTAATCGTTCTGCCTATTAAATATTAATAATAACCATACATTCATAATACTTAAATTGAGTGTTTCTGACAGGTCCAAATGTAAAAAACCTTGACACAGTGGAGAAATATATTTGTTGGTTTCAGAGAAAGTGTCTTTTCTGGTTTATTTAAAGTGTGTAAATGTGTAGAACTGTAGAAATAATGTGACATCATGTATTTCAACAGTAACTCTTTTATTTCTGACAAAAAAGTATTTTTAATGCAATTCAAAATAAATAATGTTCCACTTACCTTCCTGGTCAGAGTGATGAACCCTGATTGCAAACAAAATATGAAAGAAAGAAAGAAAGAATGAAGCATCATTCAGATTTCTTACTTTGATGATAAATTAATCATGGTACATGTTGCTTAGGACACTATTTTCTCTACACACACAAACAGAAGTTGTTTTTCTTCTAAACATCTAAACAAACAGAAAATGGGCTTTATTATTCCAACTGGACACAGTAATACATGGAAACATTTATTTTTCAGAGATTTCTTCCATGTATGTTTGGAATTTCCATTCCCATAAAGTTTAACTTTCAACCAGTCTTCTCTTTAATCCATGAATTGCTCTTGATCTTTCAAATAACCGCTTGAAAAATCTCCTAAAGGAGGAAAAAAGGTAGGTGGAGAAGTTTGCCACACAAGTAACTATCTAGATAATTAGATTTGACTGAACCTAAAGGAGTTAGAGCAGGAAACTTCTTTTTGCTCAACATTGAAGCATTAACCATTTATACCGAAAATAATCTGTACAAAATAGTCTGAATCATATACAGTGTTCCACAGTAAAAAAGCAGCAAGCCGTAAAAATATGTCTTCATACTACACAGGAAGCTCCTTGTCAAACATATTTCTATTAATTTTTTAAGCCTAGAAGCACAGTTAGAATGATCTTGGTATTACAGTAGTTATGCAGCTAGCAGTGAAAAGGATTAAATACAGTATTTGTTTTTATTTATGCTGAGAGAATACTAGAGCCACTATAAATAATACATCTCATTAGTCTTGTTTTGAAAAGAACATATTTTAGAGCACTATGTGAATAAGTTGGTCTGAAATCCTATCAGAGAAGCATGTTACACAATTACCCACAGTTAAATATTTTCCCATAGATTATGTATCTTGTTAACAAAGGCTGAAAATTTATTTTTAAATGTTTGATTTAAAGTACGCAAAATATATCGCAACAATGAAAAGAACTGAGTGCAGTTTCATTCTGTAGAAATGGAATAACTACAAGGGGAAGGGATTTTTTCAAGTCCAATTATCTGATTTGAGGAAATACAAATTTATTTCTTAAAGTGCTAGTAAAAAAGAAAAAAAAAATAATTTAAAAAAATTGTTCTGGTACATGAGATAGTTCATAAAGGAGGTGGACCAGCCACTGCAGATATGCAGATACTTTGTTCACAGGACATTGAAGAGAGATTTTATAATACTGTGACATATTCTAAAGTTTTGACTTTTCTTCAGTCCTTGAAAAAAACTGACCTGGATGCATTCCTGTGTGATCTACTCTAGATGATCCTGTTCTGGCAGGGGGTGGGACTGGATGATCTTTCAAGGTGTCTTTATGAGGCTCAATAAGAGCAAGTGCAGGGTTCTGCATCTGGGCTGGAGCAATCCTCACTATCATTACAGTCCAGAGGATGAGGTGATAGAAAGCAGCCCTCTGTGGAAAGGACTTGGGTTTGCTGATGGATGAGAAGCTGGACATGAACAGACAGTGTGTGCTTGCAGCCCAGAATGTCAATCATGTCCTGGACTGCATCAAAAGATGCATTGTCAGCAGATCCAGAGAGGTGATTCTGCCACTTTGCTCTGGTGAGACCTCACCTGGAGTACTGTGTCCAGGTCTGGAGCCCTCAATATAGGAAGGACATGGACCTGATGGAGAGAGTCCAGAGGAGGGACATGAAAATGGTCAGGGTATTGGAGCACCTCTGCTACAAGGACAGGCTGAGGGAGCTGGGGTTGTTCAGCCTGGAGAAGAGAAGGCTCCAGGGAGATCTAATGACAGCCTTCCAGTACCTGAAGGGGGCCTACAAGAAGGATGGAGTGAGACTGTTTACAAAGGCCTGTGGTGATAGGACAAGGGGCAATAGCTTCAAAATATTTAGATTGGATGTTAGGAAGAGGATTTTTACTGGGAGGGTGGTGGAACACTGGAACAGGTTGCCTGAGGAGATGATTTGGGCCCCATCCCTACAGATATTCCAAGTGAGGCTCAATAGGGGTCTGAGCAGCCTGATCTAGTTGAGGATGCCCCTGCTTACTGCAGAGGGGGTTGGACTAGATGACCTTCGGAGGTCTCCTCCAACTCCTATGATTCTATTATTGACCATTCTAAAAGCAAGGGTATGCATGCAGTTTTGCTTGCCTACAACATCCACATACTTCATTACTCAGTAGGATGGGTTCCCATCCACATCAAAACTATATTTGTCTTAAATTGGATCTTGATATTTTTCAATATTGCATTGTAACTCTCGATTCTGCCTATGTTCTTAATAAACTTGAAGATGCTTTTTAGTAGGTGTTATCCTTCATTGAAACTAGAAAGGCAGACAAATACTGAGTAAAACTAATACTTTTTTTGTTACTAAGGGGTCATACATACTGAGCCTTTTTCTTCTTCATTGCTTTGAAAGTTGATTTTATTTATAGCTATATTCTGTTCTTATTTGTGTGTACAGTGCTTTCCCCAGAAAACACACTTTCAGTCTTCAGACCCAGTGTTCATCCATTAACAGAGACATTTCAAATGCTTTCAATCTTAGTGAATATTGAATGTCAAGAAAGACTTCACAATGTCTGTGCTTTTATAACAGTATTTTATTATCAGAGAGTCACAGAATGTTAGAGAATAGAGGGAACCTTGAAAGATCATCTAGCCTACCCCCCACCAGAGTAGGATCACCTCTACTGGAATGCAAATATGAATTTGAAAAGAATCTGCAGTTCTTCGCTTGGACCAGAATTCTGATGTGAACCTTGGAAGGACATAAAACTGTATCAGATTTTGTCAATATTCCAAGATTCACTAGCATCATGGATTGAGCTGTATCTGCTGCTGTTATCAATAACATGCTGCAGTTATGACATCTTCAAAAACTAAAGTATTGGCTGGAGCAAAGTAGTAAGAGGCTTGAAGTTCAGATTGTAACATGGAAGGTTTACCGTTTCGGTTGTTGCTCCTGGATTCCAGGTTCTTGGGTGCTGGTCTTTTCTACTGGTGTGGCAGCAGGTCAAGGAGGGATGGGGGAGTAGTTTTCTGGCTTGGTCTTTTGGTTTGCTTGCTTCAGCTTGCTGATGCTTTGCACCGTGCTTCTTCTGCAAATAGGCTAAGGTAATTATGCATTTTGTACTATATTTTTCTGATTTTGTTCAGTAAACTCTATTCTTCTCTCACTTTTTTCCATCTCAATCCTGAGATTTTGTGTGTTAATTTTCCCTCACTTCTGTGTTGGGAAAATAGAAATAGGTTAACCAGCTGGTCAGGTTAGACTGTCTTTGTTCTGATCTAAATCATTACAAATAGTATCCATTTAAGTCTATAAAACTCACCGTTTTTTATTAAAAAAATTTACAAAGATAGTACAGTGAAAACCTGTTTTTGGTTCTATTCATGTAGTATGATTTTTACATTAGAATTGTGATCAAAATTCATCTAATTCTATTATCTTAAATACTAGATAAGAGATTTTTAGCCAGGCACTAGAAATATAGAAAAGGTTTAAAATCCTCTTCAACACAAGCCAGTGATTTGAAGTAATAAATTCAGGTGAGAGAGAACATATAACATTTTCTGTTACACTATTGTTCCAATATGCTTTAATATCTTTCTTCTGAAAGCCTTGTCTCAAAAGAGTTGGAATCCTACATTACTCCAGTTGTTAACCTCTCTGCTGGATTACCAATAACTGTGACAATTAAAGGTGGTGGTGATGGTGCTTTTGTTGCAAAATTAACTGATTCAAGATAAAAAGTTCATTATACATTCTGCTTTTTCAAACAATGCAGTTCCATATTTCTTTTACTATTAAATGTCAGTATATTATAGCAATGCCAATACTTATCTGCTAATGGGCATATTACGGTTATCACAGTATCACAGTATATCTGCTTCAATAGGGCATGGGAAAATAATGAAAAGCTATCTTCAACTACAGGGTCAGAATTTAGACATTACTTGTTTTTGATCATATAATATCATAGCCAGCTGGATGCATGAACCACCTCCATTCAGATAAGGATGATTCTCCCTGATCTGGTGAAGTTCTTCTGTTTAGGCTACTGTTATGAATACAACTATAAAGAATAAAGCAATGCTTAAATCAATATGAAGTGCAACAGAGATAACCACAGTAAAGAATCAAAACAGGTCAAATAACAGAACAACTGTAAAGGAAATATTTACAAAACTCAACATCTGTAGCTGTCTTCTGAAGAAGTCTTTTAAGGCATAAGTAACCAAAAATTGTAACTGTCAAGTCTTGGTTAATAACAATCAATTTTATTCCTGCTGCTGAGATAACAAATAAAAAGAACGAAAGAATGATTTGTCAAGGAAAGACCAGGCTAAAACTTTTAAATGTTTGGAGATTAGAGAGGGAAGTTTGGAGATTTGGTTGGTGTAATTAATGGAAGAACAATGTGGCTTAGAGTTTAACTTGTGCATGTGCGAAAACTATCTGTATTTGGTTTGGCTGAGCTGGAGTTAATTCTCCCAGAGCATCTTTCTAGTGCTGAATTTTGCCGCGCTGTAGCTGGGTGTTGATAATACACTAGTGTTTTGGCTGTTGCTGAATCAAGAACCAAGGCTGTGCTTTTTCCACATTTCCCCACCCCAAGAGTATGCTGTACAGTGGGCAAGATACTGGGAAGGAATACATCCAGGCCAGCTGACCAAAACTGACCAAACGGGTATGTTGTACCATGTGATGCCAGCTCAGATATATAAACTAAGTGAAAGAAGGAAGTGTGGGGATATTGTCCATGGCATCTGTCCTCTTGAGCAACCACTATGTGTGTTAGAGCCCTGCCCTGCTTCCTGGGAGTGAACAAAACCAGCATCTGCTGAGGGGAAGTAGAGAATAACATTTCTGTTTGCTTTTGCCTTGCATTATTAATATTGCTTCTATCTTACTACAGCCTTTTGCTATACTTTACCCTCTTCCCTGCCCATCTAAGAAGGGGAGTGATAGAGTGTCTTTGAGAGGCATTTGGCCCCCAGACAGGGCTAAACCCCCACACTATCTCGCAAAAACAGAACTGAGGATTGTTTTTAGTGAAAAATTTTAAGGTCTGTCATTGTTAAATACATGTTCAGTAAATTCATTCAATGAAATTTTGTTTTATTTGATGTAAATTTTGTTTGTGTCAGGCATAGCAGATCCATAAAAATTATCTTCAATATTTTACTTTTACTCCCAGATCTTTCCTAAGGGGTAAATACATGCAAAAATTAGAAGGTTTTAATTATTAGGTCACATTGATTTACAATAGATGAATTATCTGTTAAATGCTCTCATATTAATTGTAGTTATTTGCAAATAATTCCTCTTAATGTCATAATTAATTTATGTTTTTGTTACATAAGTCAGTATCAGTATCATTTAAAAAAGAACATTTTATATCAAATCTTTAGACCATTAGAAAAAGTGCAAATAGAACCCAAATAACAACAACAAAAAAAGTAACATGCTGTAATTAGATACTAACAAACTGGAATATTGCAAGTTCCCTCACTTTGTTTCTTCACTTTCAAAGACCTTTATTTTATTTTATATGCTGAACTACCACTGACTTTAGAATAAGAAGGCATAAATTAACACTCACAAGGCTGTAACTTGTTTCCCCGGGAATGCAAGACAGTAGAAGGCCTGAAAGCACAGGAACAAGGTAAAAAACAGAGAACACAAAGCTAGTGTGACCAACAAATAATTGCTGTTAAAGCTGTGGTGAAAATCAAATGATGTTATGTTAATTAATTGCATAGTGAAGATATGATATGGAGTTGTCTTTAAAGAATGTTTAATAAAAATTACTATTTGCACCAGTAGCCACTGCTTCCTACACTGATATCTTACATTGTTCTGCCACACATCTAAATATTATTTTATTATCATTCTTTGCATTTGGTCTAAAGTTTCACTGATTGTGTTTCTTCAGTCTGGTTATCTGCCTTCCAGAAATGGCTGTTAATTCTGAATGCAGGTGTGATGACAACACTATGCATTCCATCACTATACATTCCATCACTAAAATGTTCCCTTATTTCCTTTAGTATGTGTCATGGTAGGACCATGACATGGCCCAATACAAACCCAGACAGGCTTTAAGATGTCTAGACATGGTACCTCACTCTTCCCTCCTTCCTGCAGAAAGACAGGGCAATGCAGGAAAAAGAACAAAAGGGGCAGGACCAGTGCCTGTCTGCTAAACAAGTTGTTTACCTGGGATAAGAGCACATATGGTGACCACTGCTCCCCCAGAAACAAGGCCTTTGTTTCTGCCTTTTATGGTTATAGCCTGGCAGAATGCCTTTCCATTGGGCAGCTATGTGTTAGCTTCAGTGCCCCATTGGACCAACCGATCTCTGGCAAGTTGTATATATATAGGCTGACTTGGTAGTCGCCTTTGTCTTGCTTCAAACCTTGCCTTAAGCCTTGCTTTAAGCCCTGCTTTCAAGCCTACTTGGACCCGTCTTGTAGAAGCTTCTTTAAGTTGCCCTGCCCTGCCTCAAGCACCTGGTCCAGAGCCTGAGATAAAGCCACAAGCCCATATACAGCAAGCTGGAGAAGCCACAAGCCTAGAAGCTGTATCTGCCTATCCTGCTTCCCCTTGCCACTAGAATCATGCCATGCCTCAGTTTACCCAGGAACCAAGCAAGTGCCCATCATGAGAAGTGTCATTAACTGCCCACCATCCACTGAGGCCAGATCAGCCTGGGACAATGTGGCCCCCTTCTTGCAGCAATCTGCCATGCCAGAACCGTACAAGGGTGCCCCAAAGCTTCATAGCTAGCACAAAGCAGCAGCATTCCCTGTGTGGGTAAAACAAGCTGTGGGTAACTAATTCGTTGCCCCTTTTTGGCATAAAGGTCTCCCTCTGCTGTGATCGAGCGCTATCTATTCTCAGGGACATTCTCTTACCAAGTTATTACCTCCTAATTTGCATATAATTGTTTGTATTTTGCCCAGAGACTGTACATTCCCATTATAAATATGTATATACCAACCATTCAACAATCCTATTTAACAAGTTTTGGCAATTTTCATATTAATAAAGGGTTACTAGTATTATTATTAATACCTGTTTGCCATATCATTTATTATTATTTGTAAGAGTAATTTACTCAATAATCCCCTTTTACAACAGTAGGAGATGGATATTCTGTGCCCTGAGGAGAAGAGAGAGAGGAGATGTGGCAGCCTCTAATATGTCCATTATTACAGTCTGTCTTCAGATGGATGTTCTGAAGAGTCAACCCCCAAAATATGCCTAATTCAGAAACTCTGCAGCTGTTTGTGTTTTCCATTCCTAACTGGAAGAGCTCATAAAAAATATCACTCATGAATATAACTCATTGATACTGGACAACCCCTGATATCAATACAGGCTGAGAGATGAAGCAATTGAGAGCAACCCTGCAGAGAAGGATTTGGGGGTACTAGTGGACGAAAAGCTGGACATGAGCTGATACTACATGCTTGCAGTCCAGAAAGCCAATCATATCCTGGGCTACATCAAAAGAAATGTAGTTATCGGGTAAAAGGAGGTGATTCTTCCCCTGCACTCTGCTCTGGTGAGATCACACTTGGGTTACTGTTCAGCTCTGGAGTCACAGTTTCACACAATATCACAGTATATCAGAGGTTGGAAGGGACCTCAAGAGATCATCGGGTCCAACCGCTCTGCAAGAGTAGGAGTCCTTGGAACAGGAAAGACGGGGATTTGTTGAAGCAGGTGCGGTGTGGAGAAGGGCCACAAAAAGTGGTCAGAGGTCTGGAACACTTCTGTGAAGACAGGTTGAGAGAGTCAGGGTTGTTCAGTGTGGAAAAGAAAAGGCTCTGAGAAGAACTTAGTGAGGCCTTTCGGTACTTAAAGGGAGCCTCTAAGAAAGACTAGTTGCAAAAGGACAAAAGGTCATGGTTTTAACCCAAAAAAAGGATGGATTTAGACTAGATATAAGGAAGACATTTTTTACGATGAGGGTGGTTGCCCAGAGAGGTGGTAGATTCTTCATCCCTGAAAAACATTCAAGGTCACCTGGCTGAAGATGTCCATGCTCATTGCAGGGAGGGGTTAAACTAGATGACCTTTAAAGGTCCTTTCCAAAACAAGTTATTTTATGATTCTATAAAGAATTGCAGATTCCTACTGCGTCTGCTCCAGATAGGATGCTTTTGTAATAAAGGAAGAGATATAGAAATTTGGATCAAAATATTATCAGATAATGTATTCCCAAATCAGTGCTCAGCATTTATATTATGTCAGTTTATACCAGGCAAAAAGATTAATCTGAGATTTTACTTCTTAATGTTGTATTCATGTCATAATTTCTTAGAGGACATTACAGAGGAAGCTTTTCAAGTCTCTTATCATGCATCAGGTACTTGCTAAGTTAAAAAAAGATTAAGAAATGGAAATTCTTATTTGAGGAGAAGATGTCTGCATGGAAAAGATACATTTTACAAAGATAGGTGGCTTTGAGTTTGCAGTTTTATGTAACCACAGTCATAAAAATAGCAGGAATTTCTGTAATTATGGAAGAGATAATGTGGGGAGTTGACCTTGACAGGATGTTAGGTGCCCACCAAAACACTACTACTTCTGCACAGACTGTAGAGTTGTTTCTTTTACATATTCTCACTTCTCTTTCCTGGTTGCTGTTGCATCACGGGTTTTTTTCCCTTCCTTAAATATATTATCACAGTGACTCTGCCAGCATTGCTGATTGTCATGGTCTCAGCCACCAGTAGGTCCATCTTGGAGCTAACTGGCACTGGCTATATCTGACACAGAAGAAGCTTCTAGAAACTTCTCACAGAAGCCAGATGTGTACCCCCTCCTCTACCCAAACTTTGCAATGTAAACCCAATACTGATGGAAATTGGGATGGAAAGCCTGAATCCTGAGGACACTAGTTTCATTAAGCTTTCTAACAGGTCTAGGAAGATGTAACTTGAAATAAAAAAAATGTATCCTACCCATGAATCGGTCAGTAAAATGAAACAAACAAACGTAAAAGGATAAGAAAAAAAACCCCACACAAAAACATAGCCAGTAATGTAATTTTCTTTATCTTCTTTCTCCTTTGTTTTTACCCTATTGGGAAGTAAAATCACACACCAAGGGAAAAAATTTTAAGAAGTACTTTAGATGCTTAGCTGTACACTTGTATGTTATATGAGTTTTATCAGGTGTAAATTGTTAAAAGATGTTTGTTTGGTTTTTTTTACTTTGGATTACTGAGCAGAGAGACTGTAAGATTGCCAGCAATCTGTACATTACTTTAACTTCAGAAAGAATGACATTCCAAATTTAGCTTGACAACTGTGTAATCATGTACCTGAAACAGATTAATAATGATTGTAATGGTTCAGAAGAAACAAAACTATAAAATAAGAAGGGTTTTGTTTGATAAGTTAAAAATTTACCATCATGAAATACTTACATAGGAATTTACTCAATGGACTGTTATGACTCTTGAAGTCTTGCTATAGTCTAGTGACTAAGTAAAATGTGTTATCAAAAAATAGAGATCTTTTCTCCCTTCAGATAAGAAGAGATTTATGTACATAACTACTATTAGCAGTAATGGGAATTATGTAAGTCACTACTGGTAGAATTATATGCTTTGACATCATATTATCACCTTTTGTAAATCACAGAAAACAATAAATTATTACAAGTATTTTTTCTCTAAAATATTTATACCAGTCCAGTGGAAAAAAAAAAAAATCCCTCAGCACTGTTATTTCTTTTTCTTTGTTGCTTTTTTTTTTTTTTTTTTTTTTTTTTTTGTCTGACAGTCTTTGGCCCCTTCCTTGTTTTTGTTGACATTTGCAAGAGAAACACTTTGAAAACATTTTTTTGTACTTCACTTTCATCGTGGATTTTTCACTGTCATAAATCAAAAAGAGGAATGTTAAATATATTTATAGATTTTTAAACTCAGATTATACTACAGTTTTATATTTTTAAAATAAATAATTTCTTCCACCTGACTCAAATTATTGTCCTAAGACTTATGCTTATATTACAGATAATAGAAGTAGAAATATGTAGAGCTTATAAGACTTAATACATTGTGGGTTTATTTATGTGATGTGTAAAGGAAAAGTGGATGTCATTCATAGCTTGCCAGTAGCAGTAAAACAAAGACCAAAAAAAAAACCCCAAAACCAAAACAAAACAGACAAAACCTCCCCAAAACCCAGTATGAACAGAAGTTATAAAGTAATGAGCACAAAAAATAATTTTTCTGTCTTAAGACAAGATCTGTCACCCTTCATGGATTATCATTGAACTGTAATATTTATTCTGACATAGATTTAAGGTTGTCATCAGTTCAAAATCCTGATCATGACATTTAAGAAGCAGGAGACCTCTTCACTATTTGTAGTCACTAGTTTTATCACTGAAAGTGTCAAATGGCCAAGAGCTCATCTGTAATTCATTTATAGTTCAACTAAATCTTATTATAATAATCTTTCTACAACTTTCTGTAATTCCTTTATATTCTTTTTTTACATTTTTCTCTATTATTGTTACAATAAGTTACAAACCTGCAATTGTATCAGTGGAGACAGATTCCTGGCAGCAAATGATCAATGTAGATATGACTTTATATGAAAGGAGAGCATCCTGTCAGTCCTGATCACTTTCTATTACTTAGTATCTTGAGAAGTCACAGGAGGATAAGCATGGAAATAAATTTGTATTTTTGGACATGGCAATAAAAGAAGAAGGAAGACACAAGTGCCATTCTAAGAGAGTATTTTTGATCCTTTTTTCTAGATAGCAGAGAGAGTGGGGAATGTTTGACTGATGTCTTTTGGCACTCTTTGAAAGTTATCTATAGAGATCTATTTCCTAGGGAAAAGAAAATAATAACAAACCAAATCTACTACCAAAACTATAAGTGCATCTCCCCTCAAAAAAGAGGGAAGAGTATGAAATGTGAAATTAATCTAAAAAGTGTTTTCAGTATTTACACAAACCAAAGGTGCCCCATATGCTGTCTGTCTTTCAGACTTCGTTAGACTATCTAATATATTGAGAACTTCAGTGCTTAACTCAAGGTACTTTATTTCCCTTGTGCTGACTGTGTATAGGACTATGTGGAATGTAAGTAATATGTGGATAGCTGGAAGGTAAAGCATACCAGGTTTGGGAGGAAATCTAATGGAATATGGTTAAATATAACAAATAGTTAGAAGGTTGCAAAAGTAACAAATTAAGCACTTAAATACACAAAGTCTAAGGAACAGGGGGTGATAAAGACGATAACAAGGACCATATGTCTCAGGCCACAGACTGATCAGCCACTGAAAGAACTTGTTTGCAACTGGTAAGAAGTGAGCAGACCAGATTATCACGGCTCTCATGAGCAAGAACAAATAGTTTATGAGATATTTCAAAGAACTTGTGGGATAATATAAAACATACGAGGGGAAGTTTTAAGGAACAAGTGGCATGTGAAAAACCTACTATGGAATGTTTAGGGGAAGAACAAAAGGTGGTAAAATGAGGGATAGAAGTAGATTGGGGAATAACAAGTGGGAAAGTGAAGAAGAAAGGAAATAAGAGGTTGATCATGTACAAGCAAACTGATGGTCAGCACACTAATCTGGCCATCCCCCATGCCCAATTAATACAGCCTATTGTATCTTATTTAATTCTGCTCTTGCCTACTTTATGTGTGATCTTATTCTTTATTATGGAGATAAAGGACAGGCAGAGGGAGGAACATGATTCCATTTCAAACTCAGTCTGGATTAGCCCAGTGAGTAGGAGGAGAACAGGATCTGAAAACATCCAAGGCTGAAGCTGAAGGCTAGATAATGGAGCTCAGGACCTGCGTTCAGTTCTGGTTAAGGATCTGAGGAACTCATGGAAGTGCATGAACTTGTGGATCACAAGTGCAAGTCATCTACAGAGGAGGGTCCTGATTGGTCCTGTTTGTACCTCTTCAGAATAACATCTCAAGCCTTGCTCTTATCTGTACTTATCAATAAGAGGAGCACCCCCAGATTCAGCTTGCCTTTACAGTCTGACCTAGTATGGAATTGACCTACATAAACCAGAATGTGGTATTGCTTTGGGAGGCTGAAGAGATGGGGCTGACAGGAATATCAGCAAGTTCAACAATGTGAAATCCTGCACCTGGGAGGAACAGCAACAGCATAGCCTGATGGAGTATGGTTTGCAGAAAGAGCTAAATCACTTTAAGCCATCAGTGTGCCCTTGCCTCAAAGACATACAGCAGTCTCTTGGACTGCTTTAGGAAGGACATTGTCAGCTGGTTGACCTTCAGGTGATGGTTTCAGCTCAACACTGGTGAGGCCACATATGGAGTGGTGTGTTCAGTTCTATGCTCCTCTTCATAAAAGAGAAATATGGACACACTGGAGTCAGACCTTTAGCAGGATAAGGAGTAATGGTTCTAAATTGAAAAATAAACAGATTTAGAATGGACATATGAGAGACTTTTTTTTTTTTTTTTATGATGAGGGTGTTGAGACATTGGACCAGGTTGCCCAGGAAAATTGTGAATGTCGCATCATTATCACAGTATCACAGTATATCAGAGGTTGGAAGGGACCTCAAGAGATCATCAGGTCCAACACCCCTGCCAACGAAGGTTCACCTAGGAGAGTCCACATAGGAATGCATTTGGGTAGGTTTTGAATCTCTCCAGAGAAGGAGACTCCACAACCACCCTGGGGAGCCTGTTCCAATGCTCTGTCACCCTCACTGTAAAGAAGTTTCTCCTCAGGTGGAGGTGAAATCTTCTATGTTCTAGTTTGAACCCACTGTTCCTTGTCCTATCACTGTGTACCACTGAAAAGAGCCTGGGCTCCCCCTCCTGACACCCACCTCTCAGATATTTATAGACATTGATCAGATCCCCTCTCAGTCTTCTCTTCTCAAGACTGAACAGCCCCAAGGATCTCAGTTTCTCTTCACAGGGGAGATGCTCAAGTCCCCTAATCATCCCCGTGGCTCTCCATTGGATTCTCTCCAGCAGGTCTGTGTCTCTCTTGAACTGGGGAGCCCAAAACTGGACACAGTATTACAGGTGTGGTATCACCAGGGCAGAGTAGAGAGGTAGAAGAACTTCCCTAGACCTGCTGGACACACCTTTCTTCATACATCCCAGGATCCTATTGGTTCTCTTGGTTACAAGAGCACATTGTTGTTCCATGGAGTGCTTGCTGTCCACCAGCACTCCAAGGTCTTTCTCTGTGAAGCTGCTTTCCAGCAGGGCAGCCCCTAGCCTGTACTGGTGCCTGTTGTTATTTTTCCCCAGACATAGGACCCTGCACTTGTCTTTATTAAACTTCATGAGGTTTGCCTGCACCCATCTCTCCAGCCTGTCCAGGTCACGTTGGATGGTTGCACAGCCTGAGGGGGTGTCAGCCAACCCCCCCAGTTTTGTATCATCAACGAACTTGCTGAGGGTACTCTCAATGCCCTCATCCAGGTCGTTGACAAAGATATTGAACAGAACTGGACCCAGTACTGATCCCTGGGGGACACCACTTGCCACAGGCCTCCAAGTTGACTCTGTGCCATTGATGATGACCCCCTGAACTCTGTTGTGGAGCCAGTTTGCAATCTACCTCACTGACCAACCATCTATGCCACACTGACTGTGCTCAAGGTGAGGCTGAAGAGGGGTTTGAGTAACCTGATCCATTGCAGTATTTCCCCTGCCTGTGACAGGAAATTAGACTAGGTAATTTCCTTCTAACCCAAACCATTCTACAATTTTATAAATCTATCGACAATTCTATGGTTCTATGATTTTATAATTATTGTCCTTGTTAACTACAACTCCATGAAAAATATGTAAGAATATTTCATATTGACTTTACTCAAATTTCCTTGAGCAGATTTTTCACTTACCAATTCTGGATTCAGTTCAGGGTTAGGAGTGAAAAAAAAAACCAAAATGTTCAGTTATATTTATTCTGATTATTTTGAATCATTGAATTCTTTATCAAAGTACAGATCATTTGCTCCCTTTTTAAACACTTTTTCGAATGTTTGCTAAACTTCACATAAGTCACTGGGATTTAGCTGAGAAAGGAATATAGAAATTTTTTTTTCATGGTTCATAGAATACAAGTATCACTTATTTTTTTTCAATATATTGCATAAAATCAGAAACTGTGCACTTTGCAGTCCTTTGTTTCTAAAGCAGAATTCTCCAGAGATTGAAATGTATTGATTATATAGAATGACAAGCATAAGACGAACATTGAGTTCAAATCACCTCATAACACCGCAATATTTTCAATCCTCTTTTTTTACAGTAGTACAGTAACTATCCAATTTAAGTAAAACAAAGTCAACAATGACTGTCTTTCATTTGGTTTCCATTTAA
Source organism: Indicator indicator (assembly GCF_027791375.1). NCBI lineage: Eukaryota > Metazoa > Chordata > Aves > Piciformes > Indicatoridae > Indicator > Indicator indicator. The sequence continues at coordinate 42,375,544 of NC_072010.1, forward strand.
TACTGGAATTACTTCTACACATGTGTAAAAGGCAAGAAATTTAACCTTGAAAGAAAATAAATATCTAAGAGCTCTGAGACAAACACCAAAATGGCAACTCTTCAGCACTGTTAAATGTCATTTATGCATTAAATCAAAAGTCAGAGAAATTACTGTCCTGGTTTAGTTTAATTGGAAATAAATTACTTGTATCTCTCCTGACAATTAAGTTATCCCTATGCATGCATATAAATCAAATAGGTATGAAGGAAATTATGCCTGTAATGATCACATGCCCATATTCTTCATTCACAATAAAGAATTGAATCAATATAAATTTAAATGTAGTAAAGTTTATGTTTTGGAGATGACCTTACAGCAGTCAAGTCCCCCAGCTACATAAAATATGATCTGTAATGTAAAACTAATTTTTCTGAAACATTCTTAAGAGTAGTGATAAAGGAAAAGGAAATATTGTATAATATATGAGAAATATCTCATAAAATCTAGAAACTGCCTTATTTTATTATTATTATTTTGCAGTCCTTTTATTTTTTTTTCTTGTTGAAAAAATTATGAATGAGACACAGTCAAGTTACTTCCTATCATCTGCAGTATTTCCAGTAGGAATCAGCACCAGAAGGAATCCAGAAGGAATCTATAATTTATACTTACAATTTGTTTTAAATGGTAATGCTAGCAAGTGTTCATATCGCTTAGTAATAAAGAAGAGTCTGAAACTTTGTTTTTCACTTTGGAGTAGCCATATGTTTTTAAATCAAGCTATATTCTAAATTGTCCATCATATTTAGGAATTTAGTGTTTTGACTTCCCTCCTGCACCCTCCACTCCACTTAATATAAAACATATATTCATAATAATAATCTTGAAAATATGCTGGAGTTTCATGACCTCAATATTTTTAAAAACAGTGTTTCTAAGAAGAGTATAAAAAAGATGTAGAGTTCCCTATAAAAACATTTCAACTTCAGATTTTTCAGGGCCAGATATTTTTCAGAATACATCCACAGAAGTGTTTTGGTGATTTTCATTTAAATTAATTTTATCAATTTTGCAGTGAAAACAATATACAGAACATGTAACAACCTAACTCAGAAGTTTTTCTTTATTCAGAAGATTTACATACAAGAGAAAGACTTCATTATCCACAGGTGAAAACAGGTATTTGTTAAAGTGATAATTAATTTTTATAATGTAAGATACTATAAACTTCAATTATATAAGTGACACAATTGACTAACTGTTAAATTAGTGTTCAGGTGATGGTTATTTTTATCATGTTAAAGCAAGCCTAAACTGTAACTTATCTGCATGCACTTGCACAGAGTTAGCAGAAATCACCCTCTGTCAGGATTTAACTTCCGGTATTCTTTTCCTGAAAAGATAAAATTCAGAGAATGCATATGACATTTTGTTACCATCTGTAAGAATTTATGTTTACTTTATAGAAAACAACTAACAGAAACCTTTAGCTGTTAAGTCTACTGCAAATGACAGTGTGCAAAGATAGGACCGTTTGATCAAGAATTAAACAATTAATATTAGACAATGTTTCCTTAAAGAACAATGCATATTGTACCTCATACTGACTTATTTCAAGAATAAAAATTTTCAAGACACTTAATTTGCAAGAAAATGTGTAACAGATAAAAATGTCTTATTTATAAAACTGAAATACTGAAATGCATTAACGATGGCAATATGAAGCAGGAATCACAGCTGATAAGAATAGTAAGACACTTTGTATTGCTAAGAATTATCACATAATTATTTTCCTTAAAGAGCTGCCCACAGGGCAGGCACAGGCCAGGACAGCTCCCCCAGGCTGTGAGCACACCCGCCCTTCAGTAGCACTGTTTGAGACAACCCCAGCACTCGAAGACTCACAGAGGCTGAGGGGAGACCTCATTGCTCTCTACAACTACATGAAAGGAGGATGTAATGAGGTGCATGTTGGTGTCTTCACCCTAGTATCAAGTGATGCAACAAGAGGAAATGGCCTCAAATTGTGCCAAGGGAGGTTTATGTTGATATTAGGGATTTTTTTGTTCTTACTGGAAGAGTGGCCAGGCATTGGAATAGGCTGCTCAGGGAGGTGAAGTCATTGTTCCAGAGGATGTTCAAACACATGTAGACATGGCACTTCGGGACAGGTTTAGTGGCCATGGTGGTGTTAGGTTGATGGTTGGATTCGATCTTAGAGGTGTTTTCCAACTGAAACAATTCTTTGATTCTATGGTACTGAGGAGAGGGAATGACATACTGTCTTGGTGGGAATGTGGTGGCCAGCCAAGGTCAATTTATCACACTAAATTTTGTCATTACTCTCTGTTGCTTGTTTCTCAAGTGATGGTCCTACTGTAAAAAATGTGTGAGCTGGAATTTGATACACTAAGTGAATTCTTCCTGACTTAAATATTAATGTCTCTACTCCTTCACAATTAAGTCAGTTAAACTCTCTTTTCCCAATTCTCAGGCACAAGATATGACCCATATGATATGACTAAAGTTGAATGGGGGTGCTTGTGGTAAATTTTTCCTTTCCTTTTTTCTCCTTACATACTTTGTGTTGTGTCTATTTCCATTCATTTTTCTCTCTCTCTTCAACTCCTATCTAAGATGAGCAGTTACACTTACCAGAATCAGTCCATGTGTTCTTCCTCATTAGAAGTGGTAGCAAATACGGAAGCTATTTGTGTTTAAGTCATCTAACAGAGGAAATGGATTTGGATGAAAAAAAGGAACGAGGAAAAAGGATTTTCCATGGTTTTTATATTGCTTTATCCATGATTTTAGAAGTATATTTTCTCTGTGCCACGTTTTTCTAATTACATTTAGGACTTCACAACTTTTATTTTTGAACTTGAAAGACTGAAAAACAAATGGATTTTTTTTGTTTGTTTGTTTGCTTTTCTGGGTTTTTCTTACTAAAAACCAGCTTGGAAATTTCAGTAAAAGTTCTAAGAGAAAATGTTATTGTATCTAATCAGAAAAAGGAGTTTCATGTATTTACAGCACAAATATTTTTGAAACAGCCATTCAGTGGTTATTTTTATAGATACAATGCACTTTATTATTGTTCCTAATTGGTATGTAAACCTGCAAATGGTTAGCAAAGACTACCGAGTTCATCAGCTGTACTGGTATAGTAACGGTGTGAAAGTTTGGCCCTGGCTTGGGGCCAGATGCCCACCAAAGCCACTCTATGACACCCCTTCAGAGGTGGACAGGGGAGAGGGAAAATATAACAAGAGGTCTGTGAGTCAAGAAAGAAATTTTAATAAGGCAAAGTGAAAGCAAAAGCCACTTGTGGAAGTAAAGGCACACAAAAATATTATTCTCCTCTTCCCATCAGTAGATGTCTGGCCACTGCCTGGGAAGCAGGGCTTCAATACACGTAGCAGCTGCTCTAGGGGAAAAACACCATTAACGAATGTCCACACTTGTTTTTTTCACTTAGCTTTTATATCTCAGCTGATATCAAATGGTCTGGAACACCTTTAGTCAGTTTGGGTCACCTGGCCCAGCTATGTCCCCTCCCAACATCTTGCCCATCCCTCAGCCTACTGAGGTTGTGGAGGTTGGAGAATGTTGGAAAAGCCCAGCCTCGGTGCTTGGCACCTCAATAATCAAAACACTAGTGTTACCTATACACTGCTACCACTGCGAAACACAGCACTACGAAAGATGCCATGGGGACAATTAATTCCATCTCAGTCAAACCTAACTGTGCTGATAAGGTTCAATAATCAAACTGAAGGGAAGACTACAGAATAACCATTTGTATTTGATGCTTATTTCATTTTTTGCTACATGTTTTTGGCTAGACAACATTTTCTGATTTTGACTACTTGTCAAAAAACAAGTAAGAATGAAATACAATAATTTTATTAAAAGTAAAAGAAAAACTGCATGGTTATTTGTCTGGATAGCTAATTAAACTACTGTATGTGTGTGTGAAAATTAATATCTATCTATATAAATATAAGTATAAATTATATCTATAATATATCTTTATATATTTTATATAATTTATATATTATTTTATATATTATTTATATATAACATATTTATATATTATATAAATTATCTGTATTTATTTATATATATATGTAAAATTAGGGGAATTTCTGATACAATGGAAATGATTCTTTCAGCTTTGATTTTATTAGAAGCTAATCATTGTTATGCTATTATCTTCAATAATGATGAATTAACAGCTGTCCTGCACTATCTGAAGGACTGGTTTCTACAATGTACTACAATTTACAAGTCAGATATATTATATATGTTTTACCCATGATCCCATGCAAATAATCAAACTACTAACAAATAAACGGCCAGAGCGGCTGCAATTTGGCTTAACTATTCTATCTTCAGAAGTTACAAAATAGAAGACAGATCTTTTTGGACAGGCAACAAGGAAATCAGTGAGTTTCTGAACCAAATTGTAGCTAATTAGCTTAGATATAGAAATGGCAAAATTAAATGCGAAAAATTCTACTCTTCCTCACAGTTTCAGACACTTTTTAATAGGGTTTGGGTTTGGCTGAGCTGGAGTTAATTCTCCTCAAAGCACCCTTCTAGTGCTGTGTTTTGCAGCAGTAGTTGATAACGCACCAGTGTGTTGGCTACTGCTGAACAGAGTATCCAGGCTGTGTTCTTCCAACGTTTCCCCACCACAAGAGTATGCTGAGGGGTGGGTGAGATCTTGGGAGGGAACACAGCTGGGCCAGATGACCCAACCTGGCCAAAATGGTATTCCATGCTATATGATGTCAGCTGAGATATAAGAATGAAGTAAAAGAAGAAAGGCAGGTGGGGGGAGATTTGTCCATGTCATCTGTCCTCCAGAGGATCCACCATGTATAGAGAGCCCTGCTTCCCGAGGCCAACCATCATCCTGCTGATGGGAAGTAGAGGCTAACATCTCTCTCTGCTTTTGCTTCCACACAGTCTATTGCTTTTGCTTATCATTATTATTAAATTGCTTCTATCTTATTACTGGCTTTTGTTATATTTTCCCCTCCCCCCTGTCCATTTAAGAAGGGGAGTGATAGAGCAGCTTTGGTAGGCATTTGGCTCCTACCCAGGGCCAAGCCACCACAAAAGTGAAACAAATTAATAAAGTTTTAGAAGCTAATGCAGGGACTGAAATCACATGGGTTGGTGTCTACAGAGGGTTAATATTCAAGCATCATCTCCTCCAAAAGAAAACTCTGGAAAAAGACTTCTGGAAAAACTCAAGTGGAAGAAGGAAGTTTGCAGTATGTGGAAAAAGGGACTGGCCACATGGGAGGAAGATAGGAATATTGCTAGAGTGTGTAGGGATGCTATGAGGCTCTCTTAGGCCTCTTAGAATTAAGTCAGGCTAAAGGTATAAAAAAATATCAAGAAGGGCTTCTTGTAAGAAAAGGAACACCTCACAAAATGTGCGTCCACTGCTGAATGAATAGGTGACCTGGGGCCCGGAATACAGAGAACGCAAAGTTACTGAATATCATTTTCAGTCTTTACTGCTAAGGTCTACCTTCAGTCCATGGAGGTAAGAGAAAAAGTCTGGAGGAAAGAGGTCAGTGAGGACTGGGTTCGAGATCACCTAGTCAAGCTGGGTATCTAACAAATCCATGGGGACTAATGGGATGCACCCCTGAGTGCTGGTCATGACTACAGCTCTCTCCATTACTATTGAAAGGTCATAGAGAAAAAGCAAGGTGTCTGAGGACTGGAGGAAAGACAGTGTTACTGCAGTCTTAAAAAATGGCTTGTGTAACCCAAGCCTTAAACCTTGGGCTAAGGGGGCCACACTTCAAGATCCCCCATGGACAAAGACCAGTCCAGCACCAGGCTCCTATTCAGCTGAACTCTTCTTTGAATACAAACTTCAATGACAACACAGTAAAGAAGGTGTTCTTCAGCTTGCTCAGATGACTCATATCACCACCCCAGGCTCCATCATTAAGTAGCATGGTGTCCAACTCCAAGTCTCCAAGGTGGAGTGGAGCCAGCCTAGGCAGGGTACCTTTGTGCCTTTTGTAGTCTCCAGTCCCTTGGGGTACTCCCCACAAATGGAGTTTACTGAATATGTGCACCAACTTCACACAATCATAGAAAGGCTTCATAGAATGCAATGCGTTGGAAGAGACATATAAAGGTCATCTAGTCCAACTCCCCTGCAGTAATCAGGGACATCCCCAGCTAAATCACTGTGATCAGAGTTCCACTGATCTCAGCCTTGAATGTCCTCAAGGACTGAGCCTCAACCACCTCCCTTGGCAACCTGCTCCTGTAAAGAGGATGCCATTTTTGTTGTCTCCAACGGTAAGTCTGTTTACATCCTGCCACTATATTCTAGGTTCTAAGCATGTTTTAATTATTCATCACTTCAGCAGAGAGAACTCTCCTGCTGTTTGTATCTGCAGGCAAGCACAAATATCAGTCTTAGCATTCTTTGCTACTGCACCTCTTCTCTTCTGAAACACTGAATTTTCTGCATTTTTAATTCATTGATGCAGTGTTTCAGCTTTATCTTCCATTGAAATTCCAGTTTCCTGATTTTCTTGGTCTGCAACTGACAGACTCTGTCTTGTAGATCTTTATGGCAGAGAAATTGCTATTCATTTCAAATCTCAAATTTTATTTGATAAAACTTCTGTAACCAAAGTAATATATCTTAACTGAAAATGTAAAAAACCTTTTTGTAAAAAAAAATCACAAATTTTAAAATTTGTAATATCCTTTAAAATGTCCCAACACTTTTCAAGATCTAGCTCTATTTATTTGAATATGTTAAGTTTTCATAATACATAAATAATTGTTATTTGTATTCCTTATTTATATAATTGTTAACATTACAAGTCTTTGCATCTCTCTGTGAAGTTCACTTTTAAATAAGTGGTACAAAACTGATTTTGAGATTACAATAGTACATTGAATCATACACTCCCTTGTGTTTATTGTGATATAAACCATAGGGAGAAGTTCTGAAACCTGCTGATGAGATTTGATACAGCTTCTCTATTTCCATGATACTCATCTAAGCCTTGTTAATTCCTCTTTATATATATATATATATATATATATATATATGAGATCAATAAAAATGATATGCAATATATGAATGCTTTTTGTTATGTCATTCACATTTTCTCACTTCTATTGAAAATGAAGACCATATTAAATCAACAGTTTATAGCTATTCCATAAAACACCCAAAGCTCACAGGCCTTTGAAAGGCAGAAATAAAAATATCCAACACTGTAAATCATTCTGCCCTACTAGATACAAGCTAGCTCTAAACAGCAACAACAGAAGTATGTCTGTGTCTAGTGAAGTGTACTTCCTGAGTTAATAATCCTCTCTGTGAGGAGAAGCACATCACTTCATGCTACAGTCTGGTCTGAGCAAAAGAAAGTAGCTGCTCATTACAAGTGGCTTATATTAGGAATTACTAGGAGGTTGTACTTGCATGTAAATAAAATATGTACAAAGGCTCATCATGCCCACAAGCAAAAGGTCAAACAAATACTATGATAAAGCACGATCTTGTATTTCAATATTTTCAAATATCTTGCTTTTCTTTTCAATAAACAGTAAAAAATTTAACTGATTAATCCATTACCACATGATTGTGATCCTCTCCTGAAGTTGTACTACACTTAGTTTTGCAAATATATCAGTAGGACAAATTCATCTGGACAACTGTTTAATCGTCAGACCTTACTGAAAGAAATTCTTTGGAATTTGCAGCGAAAATTAAACATAAAGGAAAGGAACTGGTGCTGGAGGTTTCTTGATGAGAAGACAGTGAGGTGGTTTGAAAATTGAAAAGCTGCTGTTTTAATTGGAGTCAAATTAACAAGGCAGGAATTATAAAAATATAGTTATCTTTATTTTCCCCAAACCCCTGCCCTGAAATTATGTACAAACCTGATTTAGATTATTTATAGGTTCTTACTCGGTCGTGAATTCTACCAGGATGCTTGTGTCCTGTACTGTGAGCACGCCCAGGCTCCTCTTGTTCACCATTCAATTTTCATATTTTCATTCTTTATTTCACTTCTCACTCTTGTACAAAACACAGGACCTGCAGAGGAACATCCAGCCAAAACATGGAAAACTGCTATATTTCTTTGCAACCTTTATTTTACATATAATGAACAGATATGGCTGTGTCAGATAGGAATGACCAAAAGTGGTATTATTTTTATACTCAGAATGTTAAGGGAGTTACACAGTGATTTTTAATTTGGTTTTAATTTAGACACCAAAACGTGATGGATGTGTAGTTGTCCATAAATTAGCTTTTGTATGTCCACCAACTTTATTAAGTTTATATTAAAATAAAACAAATCAAATGAATAACAACAACAACAAAATAATCTGTGGATTATGGTAAGAAATAGGAAAGATTTTATATTTAAATATGTTGCTCTTCTAAATAAGTCTTACCTATCTCTGACATTTAATTCTTTGAATCTATCCTATAGGTCTACATGAAAGTTGCTACTTTTAGTCTGTGTTCTCACTCCTACTTGCCTTGTAATGAATTGCAAATAATCCGTAATAACTGTTTCACAGAACTGCAGAATGGTAGGATTTGGGTGAGACCTCTGGACACCACCTAGTCCAATATCCAAGCAGGTTCACCTAAAGCAGGTTGTACAGGGTCACATCCAGGCAGGTTTCAAATATTTCCAAAGAAGGAGATGCTGCAACCTCTCTGGACAGCCTGTTCCTATGCCCTGTCACTCTCAAAGTAAACAAATTTTGCTTCATGTTCAGGTGAAATGTACAGTGTTTCAGTTTGCAACCATTGTCTCTTGTCCTCTCTCTGGGTACCAGTGAAGAGTCAGGCTCCAACCTCTTGATGCTTGTCTTTCAGACATCGATTAGCATTGATAAGATCTCCTATCAGTCTTCTCCAGGTTAAGAAGCCCCAAGTCTATCAGCCTTTCCTCATAAGAGGAACGTTCCTGTCCCTTAGTCATCTTTGTAGCCTTCCACAGTACTTTCTCCAGTAGTTCTCTGTCTCTCTTGAACTGGCAAGCCCTGAACTGGACACAATACTCCAGGTGTGGTCTCACCAGGGCAGAATATAGACGCAGAAGAACCTTCCTCAACCTGCTGGCTAAACTCTTAATGCTTTCCAGGCTGCCATCAGCCTTCTTCGCTACAGGAGCACATTGATGACTCATGGTGAACTTGCTGTTCACCAAGACTCCCAGGTCCTTCTTCACAGAGTTACTTTCCAGCAGGTCAACCTTTAGCCTATGCTGATGTGTGAGGTTATTATTCCTGAAGTGCAGGAATCTACACTTAACCTTTGTGGAACATCATTAGGTTCCTTTCTGCTCAACTCTCCAGTCTGTTCTGCTCTTGGTGAATGGCAGCCTAGCCTTCTAGTGTGTCAGCCACTCCTCCAAGTTTTGTATCATCATCAGATTTGCTGAGGTTACAACCCCCCTTCATCCAGCTCATTGACAAATATGTTGAACAAGACTGGACCCAGTATTATCCCCTTGGGAACACCAGTAGATACAGGCCCAAAACTAAATTTTGTGATGCTGCTTACAACCCTCTGAGCTGTCATTAAGTCAGTTCTCACTCTACTTCACTGTCCACTCATCTAACCCACACACTTCCTAATTTAGGATATTATATTAGAAAGTGTAAAAAGCCTTGCTGAAGTTGAGATAGACAACAGCAACGGATGTCCTTTCAAATTAGTTTCAAAAGTAACATCTGGACAGTGTTCAGTCTCTGAGATTTTAAAGCACAGAAACAGTCAAATTAGTGGGTATCCCTATCCAAAAAACTCTTCACCTCAGAGATTAGAGCTATTTCTTGCTATATAATTCTGCCAGTTTGAGATAATCTGTTTACTTAAAACATTAATTGGACTTTTTTAGGCAATATTCTTACAGTTGCTTTAACCTTTTCACTACTCAACACAATCAATAGAATTAGACAAACGACATGAATATTTCAGAGATATATAAATTTAAAATCTCATTTGCTTTATTATTGCTGCAAAGTGAGGTAAAAAATATTTGGACTCTTCTCACTTATTTTTGGAAATCTACAATGAAACTATCTCTGACTGAAGTAAACGATACACTTCTTTTAGTTGAAAATACAGTCATTGAACTCAGAAGAGAGAAATGTCCTTACTGAAGCTTTCTAAGGTTTGGTGAGAATCCTATCAAAATGAAAATGTAGATGTGTGTTTCAAATTATCAACACATTTGCATGAATATTATCAGATATTTTATGTTGAACTCTGAAATGAAATAATTTTGAACCAGAAATTATGACTCGTTGTCTAAGTAGTAAAGAGCTGTGTATCCTGCTTTATGTGCAAAACAGAATTCCATGAAAACCTTATATCTCCTTTTGCTATATTCCTTTAAAAACTCCAATTAAGCATACTGTCTTACAAATTTTATTGTCACGAGTTTCATGATAACAGTCACTATGTAAAGGTAACTATTAAAAAGAATTTATAATATTCAGGGAATAGGCAAAATACTGAACAGTGATCATCTTGAATAAGCCAAATTGTCATAGCATACTAGCATTATTTAGCATGTTTATGTTTATGAAATGTCATATTTAAGATGATTTTTCTGCATAAAGAATAATGGAGATACTTAACTTTCTCCCATGTGTGTATGTGCAATAAAAAAACATAAATGTGAATAAGTGTACATAAATTAGTATAAAATAGGGGTAACAATAAGGATGCTGTGAGCTTAGTGAAAGTTATTGACAGTTCATAAAGAAATTTGGGTTTATGAAAATTTGACAGCATAATCTGACTGTAGTCAGTGTAAAGCAATTCATGTTAGTTAGTTTCGAGGACCAAGAACTCAACCACAAGAACTTCAAACTATACTATACCATTTTTTCCATAAATGGGAAACCATATAAAGGGAAATAAGCCCCTTCTTCAACTTCACTTATAAAATCATAGAACACTACTGTTCAGCTAATAAGCCTAAATAAAAAGCGAATGTTTTTAGAAAGTAAGTCTTTGTCCTGCTGACTTTCAACCACTGTACATAGATAAAGAAATTCCTTGTTTCTTTGCCTGAATACATTAAATTACACACTCAGATTCACTCAGTCAATCTCAGTTGAGAATCTCCAAGTAAGAGACACTTACTGACATTCTGTCCTTATTAAGCACTGCACATTGTTAGTATGAATTAACCACAGTCATATTCAAAGCGCTTAGGAAGGTAAGTTCATTAGTCGTGCTATGAACATCTTGTTTGTATTTGAGCTTCAGGTGAATCTTTATAAAAATTCTGTACTGGAATTCAGAGAATGCCCTAAACAATTCCAGATTTTTTATATTACTATTATTTGTTCTCAAATACATTTTCCTATTATTTTTATAAAATATTGGACCATTTCAGCAGAATACAATAAAATTATTTTGCAAATGTACTAAGCAAAATATGTTTTCTCTTTTTACTCAGAATTTATTTCACAATTTAAAACTTGCTTATGTTTCATGTTGAATATTTTAAAAATGCACCAAATTACCTCAAGGAACCCCCCCAAAATATGCACAAAATATTGCAAAATTCTTATGAAAACTCTAAAACGAACTTGGGTTTCGTAATGTAGAGCAGAAATTTATATAACAATAATTGCTAAACAAACATTGTTAGTTTAACCAAGACAAACCTCTAAGCATCAGGATTATGATGTTCCAGTGTTCCAGTTAATTATCCTGTAAAAAATACAAAGAGAAGCATTTAGTAATAGTGGGGTTTGTGTGTATTTAACTAAATAAGGGCAAAAAATTTTGAAATCAACCAAAGGATAGCATGAGCTATGAACATTTGCAGTGATATCAATCTTCAAACTTTTATACATATTTTTAAATTTACTAGGAAGAGTTGATTAGTTAAATATTAAGGAAAATTAAACTGATTTTGGAAAATCACTCTTGATTAAATACTTTTGATTTCTCTAAGCTTTGAGAAGTACAGCATTTTTTCCATCATTTCTTTTACACTCTGAAGTCCTACTCCTTAGCAAGCAAACCCACCTGTTTATGCTGATGGACGTATCCTTAATAACATGACATAGACATAATTTTGTTTTACTTTCTACCTGGGATTGCAAAGTAAGGTTAAACAGGAAATGTGTTATTTAGATATCTTTTTCCCCCCAGCTTCGTACCAATAATTCATATTGGGATAATCAGGAGGGGAAAAAAATCATCTTTAACTAGTTAGAGACAGAAAAAACAACATGAATCTTTATAAGTGCTTAATGCACAAGAAAGCAGACTTGGTTCAAATTTGAAAAGTTGTGGGACTGTTGCATTGCATTCTTAGATTACATGTATATGAAGCTTAGCAAGGAGATAAGGATTCAAGCTGGCATTTTGGGGAGGAAAAATTGCACACATCAAAATCAAATTAAAGGATGTCTTGCTATGGCATTTGTGTTCTGTTCCCCAGGGCCAGATGAAATAATTCACTGGAGCATGTCAAAGAACTTAAGGAAAGTCGTTTATAATCACTGCACTATCTCTAAAATCTTGAGAGAATAGATGGGGTCATAGAAGATGGGAAATTGAATATATTTGTCTGTGATGTTTGTCAAGGGGTTGGAGACTTATTTTTCTCCTTATGGACTGTAAAAGTAGATGTGACTGTGGCAGTACATCCAAAACCCCTCCCTCCTGCCCCTGCAGAGCCAGGAGAGGGGGAAAACAGAGAAACGTGGGAAAAGGGGGCAGGGGGAAGGCACCTTCCCCTCCCCAAGGCTATGGTCGGACAAAGCACATGGGCTCTTGTCCCCAGGCTACATCAGGTGCAGAGCCCCGTGCTGGGACAAGCCTAGGCAGGTTTAAACAGAGAACTGATGGTAATCGTTTTCTGCCCTTTTTGGCTTCTGGAATGTGCTTTCTGGTAGCATTTATGACATGAATTAGGATGAGTGTTTAAACGAGTAAGCTGCAGAGCACTCGCTCTCTCTTTGTTGGGTTTCCTTCCCCCAGCACATGTGAACTAAGCAGCCACAGTTACAGGAGGATTTTCTGATGAAAAGAGACACCAGAGGAATCCCCACAAACTGCAAACAGCATTGTCAGTAAATTGGAATATTCCTAAGTCTCTGGGAAACACCTGCCTTTTATTAGTAGGGGCAACATACTGCTTTTGGATCTGTCTTTCCCAAATACTGTTTTCTCAAACTATTTGTAACCATTCCTGTATTATGAAGATATTCTTCAAACGAACTAAGTGGGGAGGTCCCAGTGGACTGGAGAGTAGCAAACATAACACCCATCTACAAGAAAGGAAGAAAGGAGGACCCAGGAAACTGTAGACCTGTCAGTCTGACCTTGATACCAGGGAAGGTCATGGAGCAGATCATCTCTAGCACCATTACACAACCAGGGGATCAGGCCCACTCAACATGGGTTTATGAAAGGCAGGTCTGGTCTGACCAACCTGATTTCTGTCTATGACATGATGACTCCTTCTATGACTGTTGGATGAGGCAAAGGCTGTGGATATTGTCTACCTAGACTTTTGAACCGCCTTTGACACCATTTCCCACAGAATTCTCATGGACAAACTGGATGCTCATGGCTTGGATGAGCACAGGCTCTGCTGGACAAAGCACTGGCTGGGTGAACAAGCCCAAAGAGTTGTAGACAATGTAGTTAAATCCAGCTAGTGGCCAGTCACAAGGGATGTTCCTCAGGTATCAGTGTTGGGACCACTTCTGTTTTACATCTTTATTGATGATCTTGATTAAGACACAGAGTGTGTCATCAGTAAGTTTGCAGAGGACAGCAAATTAGGTGAGAGTGTTGATGTGCACCAGGGTAGGGAGGCTCTATAGAGGGATTTGGATAGTTTGGATCAATGGGCCAACATTAATGGGATGAGCTTCAACAAGGCCAAATGCCAGGTCCTACACTTCGGTCACAATAATCCCAAGCAATGCTACAGGCTTGGGGAAGTGTGGCTGGAGGGTTGTCTGGCAGCAAGGGACCTACGGGTTCGAATCAATGGGCAACTGAATATGAGCAAGCAGTGTGCCCAGCTGGCCAAGAAAGTCAATGGCATCCTGGATGGTATCAGAAATGCTGTGTCCAGCAGGATTAGGGAGGTGATTGCCCTCTTGTACTGAGCTCTGGGGAGGCCACACCTCGAGTATTGTGTCCAGTTTTGGGCACCTCAATACAGGAGAGATGTGGAGGTGCTGGAGTGAGTGCAGAGGAAGGCAACGAAGCTGGTGAAGGGCCTGGAGATTAAATCTTATGAGGAGCTGGGGCTGCTTAGTTTGAAAAAGAGGAGGCTGAGGGGAGACCTCATCCCTCTACAACTACCTGAAAGGATGTTGTGAAGAGGTTGGTGCTGGTCTCTTCTCCCAGGTAATTAGTGATAGAACAAGAGGGAAAGGCCTTGAGCTACAACTAGACTGGACAGTAGGAAAAATTTTTCCATAGAAAGAGTGGCCAAGCATTGGAATTAACTGCTCAGGGAGGTGGATATGTGTAAAGATCATTTGTATGTGGCGTTTGGTGGTATGGTTTAGGGGTGAACTTCGTAGAGTAGGGTTATTCGTCAGACTTGGTGATCCTGAGGATCTTTTCCAAACTGAATGTTTCTGTGAATCTGTGATCTCATGAAGTCTAGTTGATATAGCCATTTGCAGAGGGAGGCTGGCCCTTACTCCAATTGGAGAAGGATTTGTTTAGTCGTTGAGTTGGGAAAGAATGCAAACATCTTGTAACTGAAGAGAAAGACTAGGCAGAAGTTGGTTGGATGTGTTAAAAAGCTTGTTTGATAATTTTAACCTATTGTATACTTTGCTTAAATGCATGTCAGTAATTAATAGCCTGTGAGAGAGGCCCCTTTGGGAGGGTCCCCTTGGGGGGAAGCAAAGGGAGATTGGTTGTGCTTTTCTGTTGATTGTATATATTTGTAAATGTTGTGAATTTTGTATATTTGTACATATTCATTGCATTTCTCTGCTTGTAAATACAGCTTTCATTTACTTCCAGACTGGGCTAGCCTAGTTATTGTCAGTGGGGGGGGAACTTCAGCTCACACCGACACATAGCCAATTAGGATATGCCAAGTCTGCTTAAAGAAAAGTATATAATCTGTCTGTGTAACATAATAAAGGTCTTCACTCGGAAACAACTGGGCCTCATGCAGCCTGTGGAGATGTGTGCTTGCTTTCGTCAGTAATGGTGACCCCAGTGTGATCCTTGTGGGGTTCTCGAGGGAATATTTTCCACCAGGGGAGGTGGCCGCTGATGTTCCCCAGCTTAGCTTAACAAGGCGCTGAAAGGAAGCGTGAAAAGTCCAGACGAACTTTAAAAGCACCTCTGGGAAAAAGAAGAAAAAAGAAGAAACTGAAGTAAAAGAAGAAACGACAAGCAAAAGGTCAGAGGTGAGCAGTTGGGGCAAACAAAAAAAAAACAAAAAGGGGTTACTTATTTTTTGGCAAGCACAAAAATGGGGAATCATATGTCTAAAGAGGAAAAAGCTATAGTTGGAGTTTTTGCTCAGATTTTGAAGAAAAGAGGTATAAACTATGATGAAAAGAAACTTTCTGCTTTGCTTGTGTGGCTTAGGGAAAATACAGAAGGCTGTACCACACAAACTGCCTTTGAAATTTCAACTTGGCAGAAGGGGGGAAAGCTTTGTTTGATGCTGCTACAAAGGGAGATCAGGCTGCAACATCATACCGTACAATATGGAGGCTTGTTGTGGTAGGGCCGTCACATGGCCCAGTACAAATCCAGACAGGCCTTACGATGTCTAGACAGTCCCTTTCTCTCCCCTCCTTCCTGCAGAAAAACAGGACAATGCGGGAAAAGGAACAAAGGGGACAGGACCCCTGCCTGTCTGGTAAACAAGATGCTTATCTAGGATCAGAGCATGTAGCTGACCACTGCTACGCCAGATACAAGGTCCTTGCTTCTGCCTTTCATGGTCATAGCCTGGCAGAACACTTTCCATTGGGCAGCTACACGTTAGCTTCAGTGCCCCATTGGACCAATTGACCTCTGGCGTTTTGCATATATACAAGTGGATAGGTAGCCTAGCCTTGCCTTGCTCAAATCTTCTGAAGCCTTGCTCCAAGCCTTGCTTCAAGCATCACCGCCTCGAGTTGCCCTGCCCTGCCTCGCCTCGAGTGTCTGGTCCGGATCCTGGGATAAAGCCACGAGCCATACACATGCAAGCCGGAGAAGTCAAGAGCCTAGACAGCGAGAGCCCCCAAGCCTGCTTCCCCTTGCCACCAGAATCGTGCCGTGCCTCAGTTTACCCAGGAATCACACAAGCGCCTGTCGCCAAGAGCATCGTTAACTGCCCGCCGTCCGCTGAAGCCAGACCAGCATTGGACCGTGAGGTAAACCTTTCTTGCCAGCAATCTGCTGTGCTGCGCCTACAAGAGCGCCCTAAAGCCAATGCAGCAGCAGCATCCCTTATATGGGTGAAAATAGCTGTGAGTAACTAATTCACTTGCCTTTTGGGTTTAACGGTTCTTATCGATCCTTCTCCCCGCCATAAGTGAGCGCTAACTGCTCTCAGGGACCTTCTCTTTCCAAGTTGTTGCCTCCTAATTTGCATAGAATAGTTTGCATTTGCCCTGAGACTGTATAATCCATTGTAAATATATCTTCCAACCGTACAACGATCCTTTTAATGAGTTTTGGCACATTTCATAATAAAGGGTTACTATTTTTATTAATACCCATTTCCCATACTGTTTATTAATTATTGTTGTGAGGGTAATTAATAAATAAGCCTCCCTTCGACCACAGCAAGGCTTGTAAAAGACTCTTTAGAACAATTAACAGCAGCTATTAACGCCATTTCATCAGGAGAGAGCAGAGGGAGGCTGGCCCTAACTCCAACTGCCATTCAATGTGGCTGAAAAATTACCAATGGTAGGGGACACCACTAGTGACTTGCTGCCAGCTGGAAGTGGCACCTTTCACCACCACTCTCTGGGCTTGGCCCTCCAGCCAGTTCCTAACCCAACGCAGAATGCACCTGTCCAAGCCACAGGCTGACAGCTTGGCCAGGAGTTTGCTATGGGGGACGGTGTCAAAGGCCTTGCTGAAGTCCAGGTAGACTACATCCACAGCCTGCCTCACATCAACCATGTGGGTCACCTGATCATAGAAGGAGATCAGGTTGGTGAGGCAGAACCTGCCCTTCCTAAATCCATGTTGGCTGGACCTGATCCCTTGGCCGTCCTGCAGGTGCACTGTGATTGCCCCCAAGATGATCTGCTCCATAATCTTGCCAGGCCCTGAGGTCAGGCTGACAGGCCTGTAGTTTCCAGGTTCTTCCATTCAGGTTCTCTTGTGCATGGGCATCACATTGGCCAGTTTCCAGTCATCTGGGACCTCTCTGGTGAGCCAGGACTGGAAAATGATGGACAGTGGCTTGGCCAGCTCATCTGCCATCAGTACCTTTCTTCAAAAGAAGAAGAAAAGAAAAAGACAATAAATCAACTAGGGGAAAACAAAAAAGGAAACAGAAAGGAATCATCTATTTGCTGCAAGGATGCTACAGTATCAAAGTGCTTGTGACAGCATGAGGGCACAGTAATACAATGTCAGGATCTATATCATATACTTTAGTTTCCTATACTTTCCAAAAAAGTTGACAAATGTACAGTTAATATTGCCAGCATCTAAGAAATATGCTTCAGTGCAAAAACTAAGATATGAAGTGCAATGTAGGAAACTGACCACTTAAAAAAACAGTAGTCATTCTATGAATATTTGAGTCTTTTAGCAGCACTGTCTGGTAAACACTGACTCATCAGACTGGTCTTGTTATACTGCACCCCTCTCTTCCAGTTTAATGAATTATCACCACCGATGAGACATAGCCCTATTGCAGTGATTTCATTGTAGATATCCAATACTTTCCTGATGAACTAAACAATGCATTATACACAGGAATCTACTTTGAAATTATAGTCATTCAGATATATTCCACAAAAGGCCTGATTCATATATTAAAATTAGTATATGAATATACTAGATAGCATTTTAGAAAATACCATAGAAGATTTTTAGACCTTTCCCCAGGGAAAAGGTAGTGTTCTCTTAAAATGACAGAAAGGTAAACCAGCTATATCCTGTTCTCAGAATCTGTTTCCAAGTATGGATAGTCCAGAGGTTTCATGTCATATGGGAGAATGTATCTGTTGATAAGGTTTTATTCTGTATGACCACTGGTACTTTATGGACAAAGTAAAATCATAATTGCATTAGAAAAATAATAATAATGCTGGATAATATCTGACCTGTTGAACAAATCATCTTCTTATATAAATCTGCTGTGGACCAGTTTATACCAAAGTTACAGAATATGTTCAACACACTACACCTTAAGACATGTCTTCTAAATGTGTAAATACATACAGTAATAAGATTGTAGTACCTCAAAGTTAGTAATTGAAAAAAATCAACATTGTTAAACATGTTTTAGGTAGAAGTCTGCTTGTCACTGCTTATGGTGGAAAGTTCAATTACTTTTTCTTATATATGTAAACATTTTTTGGGCTACAAGTTACACATTTTTTTCATTTTCTGGCTGAATTGAAAATGCGTAGTTAAAAAAGCCACTGTTGGTGTTCATAGTCTTGTTCAGAACAGCCAGTACTTCACAGTTTGTTATCTGTTTGCACAGAATTCAAATTTGTTCTTGGCTAAGAACTAATGTAGAGAATATACATTGTTAATTTGTATAAGATGTTTAACATCTTATCATCTGTCAGAAAAGTTAAGCTTTGGCACTTCCTGGATATTAATTTGACAGAATGAAAATAGAGTAGACTAAGTCATATTTGTTTAATTTGTTTTAAATAATTTGATACCTACTATGTTCATATCCCTAATTGAAAGAAAGATCAGATAATTTGGCCAGCTCCAACTGTGATGTGAAGAAAAGTGACTGAAAATAAAAAGAACAGAGAGCAAATTTCTATTTCTTTCCTTCTGCAATATAACTGTAACAAAAAATTCTACCAATTAAAAGGTGTAATACTAAGTGCTAGAGTATGTTGTGTCAAAATTTGAAATCTTGTTTCAGACATCTAAATTGTAGACAGCTACAGCAGTCTATGTTGTAGTTTAGACTTTTTCTGTACTCAAGAAATAGACATTTTCATTGTGAAATTTCATATCATTTTTAGAATGAGATGAAACATGCTTCGGCCCCTGTTGATGATATTAACTAAATCTTACTAGGAATTTTGAATTATTCTCTCAAATGGGAACATCTGATGTTGGCTGTATGAATCACACCCACAATATTATTGAAGTCATGATTTCTCTTCTGGATGTTTCACTCAGTCACCACCTAAAGATAAGGGAAAACAGAGGGAAATGTAAGCTTAGGATTACATCTAATAATCTATCTTGGTAGGGCTAGAGGCTAGAGAAATGTTAGTGACAGTATACAAAAAAAAGCTGAGAATTCATTTGAAATTCTGTATTCACAGACAAGAAATACATAAAGCAAAGCACAGTAAAAGTGATCAGAGACTTGGGGATTTGAATTGACTAAGAGTTTGGTTTATAATTTTTTCATGTATAATACCAAATAAGAAATTAAAGGATTGGTTCTAGTGTCCAAATGGTTGAATATTTCTCAGTCTAGCAGGATCGTGGCTGGCAAAAACTAACTCTATACTGGGACTGACAACTTGATGAGAAAAAGATTATCTGATCTACTTGCTGATGTTGATGTTTTGTTTTTTTCTTTTAATAACTGTCTTAATAATTTCCAAATATATGTATATTTACAGAATTTAACATACAATATTTAATATAAATTCTGGTGGCACTATTTTTTATTCTGACAATGAGTACCTGTGCCTTTGCAAATGTGTGGTGGATTTTTTTTTTAACACCTACTTTTTCTATTTTACCACATTTTTTTGTGCCTTGGGTTTGGTTTTTGTTTGTTTGTTTGTTTTTAAAGTGTCATTCATATTACAAAAAATATTTGCTTTAGTATGAGTACTACTTATTGCTTACTAAGCAACTGTTTAAAAACTGGTATATTAGCTATCAAATTGTAACAACACTGCATAGTTCTGTTATTCAGAAGTAAATTTATTCCAAAATAATTTGGTTTACAAACATTTCTATCATTTGTCTCATCTTTGTCATTCTAAACCTAGTACGAAGCTATGTAGTAAAGAGAAAGTTGTAGATGTCTTTCACAGATAAGTCTTATCATTCCTTAGAAAATATCTTGTAATGTGCCTTTTATGTATAATCTGAAATTTACTCCTCTTCTGCATGGCTACTAAGTTTTCTAACAATCTTTTCATCACTACTTTATCTCATCCTTAAACTCATGTATTATTTAGATAGTTGATCTTCTGATCTTTTCCTTGCAACTTCAGGTCCTCTCTTCTATCTCTTCTGACATTGTGATTGATTATGCTTTATTGGACAGTCTTCTCTTTCCCTCTGTTCCTTTGTGTTTCTAAGGAAATCCATCTTTCACAAACTTCACATACTCTTGAGTGCCATTACGCACATCTCTCCAATGCAGAGGTAAGAATATTAGGGAATACCATACTAACAGCCTTAAAGTATCCCAGGTAGATACCAGTAGCTCTTCCCTTGTCCACTAATGCATTCACCCCATTGTACAAGGCCTCTAAATTAGTCTGGCACAATTTGGCATTGATGAAGCCATGTCGACTGTTTTTAATCACCTCCCTGTCTTGCATATGTTTCACAACATCTTCTAGGACAATCTTTCTGGGATCAAACTGACACTGATTGGCCGTTTCCAGAGTCCTCTTTTGTACCTTCTTTAAAACCAGATATGACATTTCCCTTTTTCCAGTTGCTGAGGACTTCACCTTATTGCCATGATGTTTCAGATATGATAGAGTCATTTAATGAGGATTATAATATCTACCACCTCTTGAATAAATTTCAAAATAATTTGCTTGTAAAAGAAAATTAAGAAAAAGGGATGCAAGGTATTGAGATAAAAATAAGACCTTGTCAGACTGCTGCTGATATAAAAGAAAGTCAAAAAAAAAGGAAGCGAATTTAAACACAAAAATAAAAAGCCTGTATAGAGTTTAAGTGTAACTAACTAAAGTGTCCATCAACCTTCTGGAAATTAAGATGTACCATTTGAGGGAAAATCAAGGATTAACCAAGGAAATACGGTATGAGAGAAGGACAAGAAGTTACATGTCATAAAAAATGAAAAGAAGCCTGACAATCACCCTCCGATTTCCTTTTACTACTAAAATAATCAAGGCTATATAGCTTTCTTTGTATCTATGAATACTGCAAGCAGAAGTAACTCAATTTGAAAATAATTTTAGCTGCTTTATTCACAATACAAAATGGGATTTCCACATGTTTTTCTTCAGAAGATTGAGATTGATCGTGATTCTCCATTTGAAGACCCTGGGGTTAACTACTCTTGTGTGAAGGAGAGAATAAACTCACCTTCACTAGTCATTTAACAAAGACCAAACAGACCCTTTCATATGAATATTTCTGTCCAGCCTTTACTGGATTTTGTTCCTACAATTTATATCATTTTGCCTAATCTACCTACTAGATTCATTGTAGTTTCCTGTAATTGTATTGCTGTCTTTAAATAGTCAAATTATCGTTTTAATCTCCAGTATATAGTACAAGTAGTTGAGCTTGGAAGCTGATTAACAGATTTCCATATAAATAGGAAACTTTTAAAATAAGTAGTATTACATTTACATTTTTGTAAACACAAGTCTACAGTGACTCATTAAGAGTTTATATATTACAGATATTTGATAACATCATAATACAATGATTTTTCACAAAGGAAATGTAGGACAAATTTTATTTGTCTTTTTGTTGTTGGTTTTTGTGTGTGTGTGTTTGGTTTTTTTTCATTTTAAATGAATACACTGAAAAATGTTTACATTTTCATAATTTCTTTTTAGACTTTAGTTTTAGTTTACATCATTAATTCACCACTTCTTTCTTTTTTTTTTTCTCTAGGTTTGTGTTGGTCATTTTAGACACTAATCTCTAATTAGCAATTATAAAATAATATGACAAAATAACAACTTTAATTACTTTATAACACCAAATACTCATTGCCACAATGAGTGTATCTGACACTTCTGCAGTGTCAGAAGATTAACACAGCTGCTTGCTAGCGCAGCTTTTAGCTCCTGGTTTGTACTGTTACTACCAGAAAAAATTCTACAGGCTGGTACTACATGCCATGAAACAAAAAGGGCACCATGTTGCAGTGGCTGAATAGATAACACATGTCAATAGTGAGAAGTATAGTGATTTACTTTATAGAAACATTTGAAGTTGCTCTGAGTCACTTATCAGAGCTCAGCAGACTATTCATTAGCATTTTCATATTTCCTTACATTTTTAAAATGAGTCTGAGCAAACAGTATCAAGTTCATATGTAATTTATTCTAGTTCCTTTTGTGAGATGCATTTTAGAAAGAAAAAAAAGAGAAAAAATAATACTCTGTTGTGTAATAAGTTGGTTCGCATGAAAAATATGAAATAAAGTCTAATACCTATGTTTTAGCTATATTATGGGATGCACATTTTAAAATCTGTAAGGAATTGCAACAAAAGTGTTTTGGGGAACTTGTCAAATTGGAGGTCACCACAAAATTAGAACAGTGGCAGTATAATTAAATACTTAATGTTTGGTAAGAATAGTGGAGACATGCTGATTGTTTATCACATAGATAAAATTCTCTTTGAAGCAAGTGAATTTTCAAGGGTAAAAATTACTTTATGCAAAAAAACTGTTTGCAGAGCAGAAAATAATGCAAAACAAAAGAGTTTATAACAAAAGCACCTTTACATTTTTTTTTCCAACGAAGAATGTACATTTTATTTTGCATAATAAGTTACATTTAATCAAAACACACTGAGTTTTGCCAGCTTCACTTTGGCAGACTTTGATTTTAGACTCTCTTTGTTATTAACATCCTTGTTCAGTACAGTATCTTTTCAGTGCACAAAACATCATTCCTTATGTCAAATATGGTTTTGTATGCACATAAAAAATACTTTTTTTTCTGTACAAAAGAAAAATCAAACAATGAAAAGAAAATTTGCTTAACTGTCTAAAGTTTTAAAACTTCTAAATAAATCCACTTCCACTTTGAAAAAACCTTACTCTTAAATAGAAGAAAATTGAGGAGACTCTTGCAGACATTCATACTACCTGGATTTAAATTAGAAGAATCTTATCTGATATTGTTCAGTTTTTGGGCACCCTGATACAAGACAGATGTTGAGGTACTGGAGCGAGTGATGAGGAGGATAAACAAAGCTGGTGAAGAGCCTGGAGAATAAATCTTATGAAGAGCGACTGAAGGAGCTGGGGCTGTTTAGTTTGGAAAAGAGGAGGCTAAAGGGAGATCTCATCACTCTCTACAACTACCTGTGAAAGGACATTGTGAAGAGATTGGTGCTGGTCTCATCTCACAGGTGATTAGTGATAGAACAAGAGGGAATGGCCTTAAGCTGCAGCTGCGTAGGTTTAGACTGGACATAGGAAAAACTTTTTCATGGAAAGAGTGGTCAGGCATTGGAATGTGCTGCCCAGGGAGGTGATTGAGCCCTGGATGTGTTTAAAAATTTCTTTTTGTGTGCAGTGTGTCTAGGAGCTCCTTACTCATCCAGGCAGGTCCCCTAACATTTTTTCTTGCCTTCCTCTTTGTCACTTTACAAAAATTCAATAAAACAACATATGCATAGGTCTCTGAACTTGCTTAGCCTTGTAAATTTGGGAGGTAACACATGACCTTTAGAATCTGTAATTCCTTTCAGTTTCTACATATTTCTACAAAACGTTTTGATGCCTGATATACTGAATAACCCCATGATCTGTTTTGTTTCAGTTCTTAACGATGTACAACTTTTCCCTTGACTAAACTTACACATCATCTAGTATTCTTATCCCTCAAATCTCAGAGCACTTGGGCTTTCTTGGAGTCTCCTCCCACCCCAGGTGTGGCCACTTTACACTTCTCACCCACTCCCCTTTTTAACCTCCCCGGGAAAGGCAGAAGCCCTAAGCTGACCCCATCTGGGCTGAGGATCCTCCTCTCCTCACTGGTGAGTACCCATGGTGAACACTGGGGGGTGGGGGGGGAACAAAGGCCAAGGGGCCTGGTGGCCCCCTGGTCAGGTAGGAATAGGGTTCATGACTACTTCAATATCATCCATGGGTGCTGGCTGGGCCTCCTTACTGGGGCTGAGGTTCTCTCTGTGGTATCTTGGTTGGTTGAAGGTCTTGCCCTTGGCTCTGGGATGGCTGCAAAAAGGGTGGTGGTGGAGGAGCAGGAGCTGTTTAGGCAGAGTGAAGGATAGTGTAGAGGGAGCAGGAGCTGCTTTGGGAAGGTGTAACTTACAACCTCCTCTGCATTGCTGGATCTAAAGCCTGATCTCTCTTAAAGCACTAGCACATAGAAACATGGAATCATAGAATCAGTTTGGTTGGAAGAGGTCTTTAAGATCATCCGGTCCAACCATTAACCCAGCATTGGGGCTCTTAAGCTTGGAGCAGAAGAATCTGAGGGGTGACCTCATTCATGTTGATCAATATGTACAGGGTGAGTGTTGGAAGGATGGAACCAGGCTCTGCTCAAGGATGTCCAAGGACAGGACAAGGGGCAGTGGGTGCAAGCTGGAGCAGAGGAGAGTCCATGGGAACACAAGGAGAAACTTTTTCACTGGGACGGTGACAGCCCTGGAGCGGGCTGCCCAGAGAGGCTGTGGAGTCTCCTTCTCTGGAGATATTCAGGACCCACCTGGATGCATTCCTGTGTGATCTGCTCTAGGTGCTCCTGCTCTGGCAGAGGGGGGGGTGGACTCGGTGATCTTCCAAGGTCCTTTCCATCCCCTAATGTTCTGTGATCTTTTGATTCTGTGACATGTCCTTGCCTGTACTGCATACTTCAGGGTCTGCAACCTCTGCTAAACTATCAGCTATGCCTCAAAGTTATTTAGGAATGTGGTGTCTGTTATTAGTTAAACTGTCAAGGGAGCGTTCTAACAGTGCAAGATCACAAACAACCATGTGCCCAAACAGTGTTTGGGAATTTTACCTGGAGCTGCTTAATTCATATATATTGATAAACTGTTGATAAGCATTTCTTTTATTCGTATTCAGGCACGTCTGTGACAACTGTAATCTATGGAATCTTGACAATCGTAAAGCATATTAAAATGCACATCTGACTCTAGTAGATAACAAGAAAGAAAAGCTTCTGAAAGAAAAAAGGCATATCTTTTTCAGTCAGACCTCAACACACTTAAACATAATTTTGTAGCACATCCTTCTTAAAGGACCATTTCCTTCACAGTACTGTCATGGTTCAGGCCCAGCCAGCGGACAAGCCCTACATAGCCACACACACAACTGCCCCTCACAACCTTCAACCCTTGGTGGCATGGGAAGGAAAATTGGGAAAAAAATGCAGAACCTGGTGGATTGAGATAAGGAGATTTAATAGAAGAGCACTACAAGAGGAACAATAATGTTAATGAAACAGTATATAAAGCAAGTAATAGAAAACTCAATACTGACTAAAATGGCCCAGACTATCTGCCTGATCCTGCTCTGCTGTGCCATGCCACAGCCACCTGATCAAAGCACCCATATTTGCTCTGGCCATCCTCTCCCTTATATAACAGGTATGATGTCAGTATGGTATGGAATACCATGGTTCAGCTGGCTATATTGGCTGTGGCCTCTCCTACCTTCTTGTGAAAGATAAAAAACTTTTAAACTAGCCAAACCCAGGACACTAAAACTTCAAGTTTCCTCTATGGACTCACTGACCTGACTTCTTTCTGTGAATTCAATATAGACTGCACTGATTTTTGTGCCCACAGTTTTTCTTACAAATGACTATTTAATATTTATAAATAATACAATAGATAATAGGAAATACCAAACACAGGATAACTACCTAGTATTGAAGTTAAAAGGCTTAAAACATAAAGAGCTTGTTCTAAACTGTCCTTTGAATGAGTATTAGTGTTACATACTGATTTTGCAACTGAGACCTTGTGTAACAAAAGCATAACCTCTACTCATGTTTGAATTCACAATTTTAGCTTTTGAAGTCTAACAGATCTATGTTTTTATGTAACTTTCCTCTAAGTTGCCACTGCCTGTGTACGTGTTTGCTGTGACTGAGTGTCCAATTGAAATTTTGTCTTTATAAATGCTGGAATTGGGTTTTGTCATCCTGAAGATCCTCTTGTGAAAATCCAAAACTTATCCTTGAACCTAAAGAGCAGTTGCAGCAACAGCAGACAATATAGGATATGAATTTATGATTAAGCATATCAAAGTGATTAACCTCTGATAAACTAATTCTACCACAACCACACTTATGCTGCTTTTCCTTACTAGTATGTAGTGGAAAGGCATAACTGTTTAAAAAGAGCAGAAAATTCACTGTATTGCCTACAGAATACACAGTACACAATAATATCAGACTTCATTAAATAAAACATTGTCCTTTGTTACTTTCTAATAACCCAACTATAATTATGTTTCAGAAAATAATATTGTCTTTTTATTTAATCTGTATTTTAGGTACTTTCAATATTCATACCTTGTATGAATCTGTTAAAAGATTGTATGCCTTGTCCTTAAGTAAACTAATAATATATCTGCTCTTAGTGTCTGAATCAAATATTTATATGGCAATAAAGTTCATATTGCAAATAATAGTCAAACATGAAAAATAATATATGAGTTACATTATCTATGCACTTTCTTCCAGTATCTATGTGAGCAAAATGCTTCTAATGAAGCAATAATATGTATTGTGAAATTCATCAGTTATCTTGCTTGATTTGTTTATTACTGCTAATTGCAATTTAATACAATGTAAAATCTGCCCCACCATCTTCCTTAAACACATTTCCTGATGATGGAAAACATTTTCTTTTCTGCTGTTCTTTTGTAACATGGAAGTATTACATTGAGAACAAATCCTTTCATTTTCTCTACTACCTTGATCACATACAAAATCCAAATGTGTGGATAGAAGCAATTTCCCCTACCTCAAAATGAGTTCGCTAATACGATGGGAAATAAAACGAAGAGCAGGTAGGCTCCAGCTGTTCAAGAAGATTTCCGTGTTGCAGCTCACAATATGCATGCCATTTGCTCATGAAGATAAAGGAAATTAATTTTTGTTGTTTTTCACACCTGAAAAATCAATCAGGCAATGATATAATCGGTAACAACAAAGGCTTAATGGAACCCACCTCAAATTTTAATTATTACACTCTCCCTGTAGGGGGTGCACTCCAGGCAACTAGGCTGTAAGGCAGATTAATTTTGCCCTTTTTTATGTTTTGTGCCCCTGTAGAGATCGCTCTAGTAACTGAATTAAATTATATGTGGTGTTAATACCTACAGAGTTTTATAAATTAATAATGCTGGAAAATTGGACTCCTCAATACACAGTGTTGAAATAGAAGTGGTAAAGATATACAGGCAGCAAACTAATTCTGAATATAAAGCTTCATAAGCACTTTTACCATTATCTTGATCTTCTCTGCAAAGGTTTATGCTGTTCTTTTAAAATAAAGCATGTTGTATTCTGCTAATATACTGAAACCTGAGATTGTTTTCAATCATGTTCTTTCTGCCACAAAAATTCCACTCTATATATATGTGACTGCAAGGTGGCTATGCAGTAATAAAGATACTCATTACAGTCTGTCCCATACCCTAAGAAAGTTTAAGTGTACCACATAAATCTCAGAAGAATGATAAAAGTCAAAAGTGCTATGCTTCTCGGTTAACCTGTAGGCATGGATACTGTGATGTGCTCATGATATGGCTGCCTTAAGAGCTGGTATTGCAAAAGGATTTAAGATGGACTCAGATGACTAAGTTGTGTTTTACTTTCTTATGAATGAAACTTCAAACCTCAAGGTTACCATTAAAGTACCTCCTAAGTGGATGACAGCTAAAGTACCTTCCCTTTCACTTTGAAGTAGCTTATAGACCTAAAATTCTATTTGTGAGAAAACTGGAAACAGTTTGATATTAACAGTTGAGCATGAGCAACTGGGATTTCTCCCTGTTCACAATCAGAGAAAAATCAGTTTCCTATAGAGAAACTTTTAAAAATATGTTAGTAATTTAAAATACAAAATCAGGATTATGTCAAAAAATGACAGTTCAGATGGTTGTATGGAAAATAGATTTGTCTATTATCTTTGAAAAAAGATATTATGATAATTTAATATAAATGATAAAGCTGTAGTATAAGATATTGTAAGATACATGTGAGATTTAGTGCTTTGCAACATTTGAATAACAATGATACAAGTGTGATAAATATTAAATGGAGTGAAAACTGACTCACTGTTGGTGTCAAAATTGGTATCCTTCAAGGATAATGACCATGTACATAACAAGGATTGATTCTGGTCTTGTGCTAGTATCAATGATACAAAAGAAAGCATAACGTTCTTACGAATCAAAACTGAAGAAGTGGCAAATAAAGAATGGAACTGTTGGTAATATTAGGGTGATCAATTGTTAAACCAGTAAGCAATATCAATTGATGAGGTTAGATGTTAAGTCACACATTCAGACTAAGTATACAATCTGGTGAGTGCTGTGGCAAATGCTCTAATGTGCTTCTAAAATTCAGATACTGAGAACGGTAAGTAAAGAATTTATAGTGATAACTTTAATGTTTACATTTGAAACTCTGCTTGACCCATGGTGATCTGGAATAAAACATTCTGTAATGTGTCCAGTCATTTCAGGCTAATAGCCTCAGGTATAATAACACCCAGTGCCTGGAAGCAGACATTAGGACTATATATATATTACAAATAAGGAATATAATTTTAATTGTGATGGCAATAATTTGCTGTATTTGCAAGATGTGATGGCGAGTCCATCACTAAAAATGTTTGCTTTCCTGGAAGAGTTGCTGTTGTTCAGAATCAGATTAATTCAAAGAATTCCTGTGACTTGGATTGTACTGAAGTCAGGCTAGATAATCGGTACCCCCTTCAAGTTTTATAATCTGTGGATCCATTTATTAAAACAGAAGGCCAAACCACAGAATAGTACCGGTGGAGAAAGAATAGGATAGAATCCTGATACTCACCTGTAAAGGTGAATTTCCTGCCCCTCCCATAGTTTTCAAGAAAGAAAACAATTACGTTGGCGTTGTTCAGGAGATGAATCTCATCCAGCTTGACAGATGTCATGGCCTAACCTCAATGGGCAGCTGGGAACCATACTCACTCACTCCCCTCTGTCACTCCAAGTAGGCTGGGAGAAGAGTTAAAATCAATAAAAGGAAAACAAAATTTGCAGGCAAACTGATGTCCTGGCAGTTCGCTGGCAAAAGAAGCCAAACCATCCTAAATTTCTTTGTTTACCCTTTTTTTCACTATGCATGACATTATATACATGAAATATTTCTTTGGTCAGTTCATCTGCCCAGTTGTGTTCCCTCCCAACCTCTTGTGCCCCTCAAAGTTCATTTGCTATGTTGACAAAATGAGAAACAGAGAATATCTTGGTGTTGTGCAAACCCCATTCAGCAAAATCTAGACCACTAGTGTCTTATCAGTATTAGCTTGGTAGAGAATCTAAAATGCAGCTGCCTATGAACTGCTGCAAAGAAAGTTCTCTCTATGCTAGGCAGTACGACGGGTAAGAGACTGGGTGTTTTTATCCAGTATGCTACCACAGCATATTTGTAGTTCTGTAAATCAATTTGTGCACATAGATTTTTAAATTTTAAACTATTTTTTTATTTTTGTAAGTATCAGTAGTACAGTAGTATCAGTAATACGCCTTATGTGTACTACACCTACACCCCTCTACACCTATGTGTACTACTGCTATCATAATTTTTCACTGACTACATTTAGACTTTCCATTTAAAAAAACCCACAAAACATTTCCACAGAAGATGTGGATATACTAACTGAAATAACAATTTAGACCTCTATATTTGGTTAGCGAATTAGCTTTCTAGATTTTTCATTGGATTTCTTTTGACTATTAGGAAGTTGGCATTCATTTAGATACTACACTCAAATAGCTAATAGTAGGTTTCTGTCATTTGGAACTCAATCCACTTCCTCAATCTATGTTAATAATGAAATATTTTCAGTGCTAGCCACATTGGCATTTATTCCATCTCTGCTTAACTTTCAGTTTATCATAGAAAATATCTGAAGAAGCTAACTTGACATAACCTATCTGGTAGCTTCCCATTCTTCATTAAAATTTGGGTTTTTTTATTATATTCATGCTACCACTTGAACTGCATTACTGCACTGTCAAAGTCTCATTGTTTCTTTTGATTCTGCTTCCCACCTCCTATTATTAAGACTAAAGATCATATTTCACCAGTTAACACTGCTAATCCATAATCTAGCACTTTATCAGATATATGGACAGCAAACACACTTGAAAAGTCACAGAGAACAGGAAAGGTGTCCGACAACTGGAAGAAAGCAAATGTGGCTTCCATCTTCAAAAAAGGCAAGAAGGAGGACCCAGGCAACTGCAGACCACTCAGCCTCACCTCTGTCTCTGGAAAGATGATGGAGCAGCTCATCTCTAACCACACAGAAGGCAAGAAGATTATCAGTAGCCAACATGGATTTACCAAGGGGAGATCCTGTCTAACTAATCTGATAGCCTTCTATGAAATTACAAACAAATGGGTAGATGAGGGAGGAGCAATGGATGTCATATCTCTTGAATTGAGTACGGATTTTGATACTGTCTCCCATAACATCGTTATAGAAAAGCTCAAGAAATGCAGCATAGATGGTTGGTCTGTGAGGTGGATTGAAAACTGGCTCAACAACAGAGTTCAGAGGGTTGTCATCAGTGGCACAGAGTCAAGCTGGAAGCCTGTGGCCAGTGGTGCTCCCCAGTTATCAGTACTGGGTCCAGTTTTGTTCAATATCTTTATCAACAACCTGGATGAGGGGATTGAGAGTACCCTCAGCAAGTTCGCTGATGATAAAAAACTGGGGGGGTTGGCTGACACCCCTTCAGGATGTGCAGCCATCCAACAAGATCTGGACAGGCTGGAGAGCTGAGTGCAGGCAAATCTCATGAACTTTAATAAGGACAAGTGCAGGATCCTGCATCTGGGAAGGAATAACAACAGACACCAATACAGGTTTGGGGCTGCCCTGCTGGAAAGCAACTCCACAGAGAAAGACCTTGGAGTCCTAATGGACAGCAAGTTCTCCATAGAACAGCAATGTGCCCTTGTGGCCAAGAGAGCCAATGGTATCCTGGGATGCATCAAGTGTTCCCAGTAGGTCTAGAGAGGTTCTTCTCCCCCTCTACTCTGCCCTGGTGAGACCACACCTGGAATACTGTGTCCAGTTTTGGGCTCCCCAGTTCGAGACAGGGACCTGCTGGAGACAGTCCTACAGAGAGCCACGAGGATGATTAGGGGACTTAATCATCTCCCCTATGAAGAGAGACTGAGAACCTGGGGCTGGGGAGTCTTGAGAAGATAACAGAAGACTGAGAGGGTATCTCATCAATGTGTGTAAATGTTTGAGGGGTGGGTGTCAAGTGGAGGGGGTCAATCTCTTTTTGGTGGTTCACGGTGATAAGACAACAGGTACAAGCTTGAACAGAGAAGATTTCACCTCAACATGAGGAGAAACTTCTTTACAGTGAGGGAGACAGAGCATTGGAACAGGTTGCCCAGAGAGGTTTTGGAGTCTCCTTCTCTGGATACATTCAAAACCCACCTGGATGCATTCCTGTGTGGACTACCCTAGGTGATCCTGCTTTTGGCAGGGGTGTTTAGACTTCTTGATTTTAAGGAGTTTTGGATCAATGTTGAATTAAGTTTATCAGTCAAAATGGATGTAATCTAGACCCCTGTAATCTTTGTGGTAGAATTGGGATGTAAAACTCCAGAAAATATTCAGAAACCTGTTACAGTCTGTAGTGGTTTGAACCACGCAATATTCCCAACTATCAGAATCATGAATTTACAACTACAGCACTTACAGCTGTACGGCGTTACGACCTTAATAAAAAGGAGAGTCTCAGGCTCTCTCACCTTTCCAGTCCTTGAGCAGGTGTCTGAATTTTTGCATGTTACGGGATTTGGACAACTATTCCTTTCCCTTTTCCTTCTGTTCTCTATATGTACTAATGTAATCTGACACCTTTGTAGCAGAGGAGTAAAATATTCTGTATAAATCAACTGAAAACTTTCCCTCTGCCTTTTTCTTCCTTCCCTTTCATATATTCTGGTGAGGAGTGACAGAAGAGAGTAGATGGGAGGGGAAGTGGGGGGTGTGGGTGAGTTTAGCCCTCACACTAAACCATTACATGATCCCATAAGCACTTTCTTTAAGACCAGACCTCAGATGATTAAATAACAGAAGCATCTGGTATAGGGATAGAGGTTGAAAGAGACATAATTATTGAGACTTAAAAGGAGAAGATTCCAGGAAATCTTACAGTGCATGCAAAAGTCTGATAGCAGAGATTAGAAAAGACCCGTCCAAATCCTTCTTACTGGTGCGCACTAACAGGGCAAGAGGTAACTGGTGCACACTGGAAAAAAACCTACATGAATTCCACTGAAATGATAAAAAACTTTTTCACTGAGAGGGGTCGAACACTGGAATAGTTTGCCCAGAGTGATTGTAAAGTTTCCATACTAGAAGAAATCAAAAATGTGTTTATATATGAACCTGAGCAACAACTGGGTCAAGGTCAGGTCAATATAACAGCTCACAGGTGGGGACTGGGCTCAGGCCTGGTGTTGGGAAGCATGTCAAATATATCCCTGTGATGGCCAGACAGGGCCATTGGGACAAGCAAAGGCTGGGCTGAGACACTGGCTTGTAGTGGTGTTGGCTTTGGCAAGATCTTGGCTGTGGGGACCTAGAAACCAGTCCTGCTGCTGCATTGCTGGAACAGGGTCTGATTACCCTGGGGCGGTAAAATATGCTTGGCCATGGAAGGGGTGAAGGGTAGCACCATGCCATTAAAGTGCACTCAGGTTCCTTTCAGGTATCTGTGAGATATTCTCCTGTGAGGATACAGACTGACCTGCTCCGAAAGCTCCAAGAGCTTGAGTATATCATAAGGAAACTTGAGGAAGCAATGGTTCTCTGCTGATTTTCTAGTAAATATAATGGAATCCTAGAAAACTAGTTTGCATGATGATACGTTTACTTTTAGACAAATTTGTGTATTACGTTTAACTTGCTCCCACCCAAATTTAACCTAGTCTTCAAACTTGGAAAGAGTATTCTATTTTCAAAGCTATAAGGTAACACATTTTCTTTCTGCTGGACTATCTTCACTATTTATAAATACATGTAAACTTTCAATTGGTATTAAAGACTTGCCTACAGCAGCCAGAATTCAATACTACAATGAGATATCTGGACTAGCAAGGTTTAGCTTTTTTTTTTTTTTTTTTTTGGCATTATATTCTCTCTGTACTCCTAATTTATCTTAAAGGATTCAATAAGCAGACAAATTGACTTGACTGTAGCACTGTGTTATCATGTACTTCTAACAGAAATGGTAGTTTGTTAAAGCAAAGTTTAGATATTTTTAACTGGTGCTCAATTATTACAGTTAGACATGCAGCCACTATGCAATAAGGCCACAATAATGCTCATGGTTCAAGCCTAATTGGGAAGAAGTGAATGTAAGTTCAGGCCCTAAAGGCTGGCTGCTCTACCCCACAGGCTGTTGAATGAATTATGATGTTTATTCCCTCACTGATAACTTTCATTTTCAAGACCTTCTTTTATGTGTTGGTTCACAGATCTCCCAAAGATGCATTGTTTTGGTTTCAAATAGTGTTGCAATTAAGCAAAATTTAAAAGCCAGGGTTTCATGTCCACAAAAAGAGGAAAGCCTCTTTCTTCCCCTGCTGGTGCTTCTCTTTTCTGCCACTGAAGTAAGAAATCACTAATTTATCCTACAATTTTCATAATTTAATTAATCAAATGCTTAAATTATTTCATAGCTGAGCATTTTTTAGGGTTAAATTTAAATAGAATCACACTGTGAGGAAGGGTACTGTTTACATAGTCATCAAAAAGACACTGGAATGCCACAACTTGATTTTGCTGTTATAGAGTTCTATTCAACTCAGAGGAAAGCTACTACTGACATTGGAATTAATTCACACACGCTTAGGGGTTAAAAAATAGAAATACTGTTATTTCTGATTCTAATATTATTTCTAATTTATTGTTTTAGATGGTATTGCTATCAGTACATTTTGTATGTGTTTTTGGTTATGATTATTGACATGCATAGTTCTTAATGTATTTGTATAATATTAAAATAAATATTCTTACAGAAAAGTCTTACTTAGATACTTTCCAGTAACAAAGTTTAACAAAGTTTAAGAATTATGTAGCTGAATGGTGGATATTGGCTCATGAGGTTATTTAAAACTTGAAATTTAATACCATAAAGAAATGCTCTCTTGAGGTATTTCAACTAGATGATTGCAGATAGTCCTTGACTGAAAAATGTAAGCAATGTAACAAGGGTATTTTTGTCGTAATATAATCACATCCCTAAGGCTGTAAAAGATGAGATTTAACAGAGTATCTATAATTCCCAAGGGGGATGATTATCTCCTGACAACTACCCACTAGATTTGCCTTGCTGCTTTTGTAAGAAGTCTGCATTGTGTTTGATAATGCAGCTTAATTTCCTAGAAGATAAAGTCAGTTTGACAGCAGTTTCAGCATGTTTCACATGAAGTAATCTGACATTTTGAAATAATGTAACATTTAGAATGTTCTCCAGCAGCTGAGAATTCTCCCCCAATTCAGTGATACAGTGTAAGTAATAAGGATGAGCAAAGTGATAGGGCCAACAACCTAAGGATATTAGGAACTTGCAATAATACCGGGGAAACATTAGACAAGTGTTAGTGTTTCTAGAAAATTCTAATCTTTTGTGGTAGATTTTTTTTTCAGATTACTGTAGTTCTCTACCCTGTTCTTAAATGAGTACAGATTGGACTGGGCTACCTGTAATCTAGCTTTTTAGATAATAACAGTGAGCGGCATAACATCTCTTATCTTAACAATGTCAAATGTATTTTGTTTCCTGGTCTGATTTTGAAGTCCTTCCTAAGAGGACACTGCTAGAAAACTTCTGATTCCCAGGATATCCATAAAGAACTGGTCAGAACAAAGGACGACATTCACCTAGACTGAGTAACATCATAAAAGTTAAACATTAAAACATTTGCTAACATTTGCTAAGATCATACTTTCACCATTAATAGAGGAAAAAATGTCTAGAGAGAATAAGATTTACTGTCCCTTTATGTGTCAGTGTGAGCTGAAACTCCCCACACACACACTAACAATAACCAGGCTAGCTCAGTCTGGAAGCAAATGAAAGCTGTATTTACAAGCAAAATCTACAATCTATGATGAAATGCAATGAATATGTACAAATATACAAAATTCACAACATTTACAAATATATACAATCAACAGAAAAGCACAACCAAGCTCCCTTTGCTTCCCCCAAAAGGGAACCTTTCCCAAGGGGCCTCCCCCCCATACCCCTCTGGCAGAAAGCAGTTAGCTAAAGCAGAAAAGTTGTTAACTTAGCTCACCAAGGTCAGTGTGTTATCTTCAGCCAGAAGAGAAGGAGAAACAGCAGCCTGACAGCCCAGCAAGCTGCCCTGACTGCAGACTGCAGACTCCCCACTTTGTTTTGAGTAGTAGTTCTTAAACATTTCTATCTATCCAATGGAAGTGTTTAGAACAATCATTATTTTGCTTTCTTACACCCAATAGTGACTTATTTACACTCTTTCGCTTTCTCTGCTTGAACTTTGCAAAGAAAAATTAAAAAGACAGTTTCAAACCACCACACTTTATCAAATATATAGAAGATTCTTTATGACAAGATTTTTTTTTCACCTAACATATAACATTCATCTTAAAAGAAATATTTTTCTTATAATCACTCTTCCCTAGACTCTAAATAGTGAAAATATCCATTGAAGTTAGATTTCACAAAAAGTAGTAAAAGTAGTAGATGGTAAAACAGGTCATCTTCACCTCTTTCTACACATGATTAAATAAGAGATTATTGTAATACCTAGTATCACAGTCCCAACCTTAATTGAATGTTTATGTTAGAAAAACCCAAAGAAAACAACCCCACCCAGAAGTTTAATTCTCACTCTGAAGACAAGATAACAAAAAATAACAAATTATCTCAAATCCACAGAGTTCTAAAGCCCACTAAATTTAAATGACAAAGAATCTATAAGTTCTTTTCCAAATTGGCACTTTCAGAAAAAGAATAAAAAAATTCAAAATAATGACGATTCCAAAAATAAATAACAAAGAATTTGCTAACAGATGTAAGTTTATGTCTTTGCTCAATTTCTAGTCACAACTGCAAAGAGGAAAAGGTTGTCATTCGTACTAATACATATTTTTATTGGTTTAATAAGGACAAGTGCAGGGTCCTACATCTGGGAAGGAATAACAACAGGCACCAGTACAGGTTAGGGACTGCCCTGCTGGAAAGCAGCTCTGCAGAGAAAGACCTTGGAGTGCTGGTGGACAGCAAGTTCTCCATGGAACAACAATGTGCTCTTGTGGCCAAGAGAGCCAATGGGATCCTGGGATGTATCAAGAAAGGTGTGTCCAGCAGGTCTAGGGAACTTCTTCTACCTCTCTACTCTGCCCTGGTGATACTACACCTGGAATACTGTGTCCAGTTTTGGGCTCAACAGGAGGAGAAACTTCTTTACAGTGAGGGTGACAGAGCACTGGAACAGGTTGCCCAGGGGGGTAGTGGTGTCTCCTTCTTTGGAGAGTTTCAAAATCCCCCTGGATGTGTTCCTGTGTGGACTATCCTAAGTGATCCTGCTTTGGCAGGGGGGTTGGACCTGATGATCTCTTGAGGCCCCTTCCAACCTCTGATATACTGTGATATTGGTGGACATACTCACATTTTTCTTCAGAGAACATTAAGCATAGAGTATAACTTATCTGACTAATCAGATCTAAAAAAAAAAAAACAGCTAGAAAAAAGGAACATAAAATAATACATTACAAAGAACAACTGATGAGGAATGAAGCAATGATTACTTTAGACTCATTCTGAGCAAATGAAGCAGAAATTAAAAATCATAATG
Source organism: Indicator indicator (assembly GCF_027791375.1). Classification (NCBI taxonomy): domain Eukaryota; kingdom Metazoa; phylum Chordata; class Aves; order Piciformes; family Indicatoridae; genus Indicator; species Indicator indicator. Next base: position 42,412,792 of record NC_072010.1, read on the forward strand.
ACCTGGTCTTAAAAATAGAATAAAATCAAAAAGTACCACTACAAATTATTTTTTTTTCTTGGAAAAGGTCAGAATTGTTCATTCCTAACATTTAATCTCTTGGGCTGATAATGAGATAATTTTAGACATCTGAGCATATTAAGTTAATCAGCCTTGAGAAACAGTTGGTAGAAGATAAAAAAACAAACAAACAAACAAAAAAAAAAAAACACCAACCAAACCAAACCAAAAAATCACCTAAAGAAATGTTAAGATCCAAAAAAATACTGGAAACTTCATGGGCTTCTAGACTGAAAACTTTGTATTAGAAGCAATGCATAGCTTTGCACGTGTGTGGGAAGTCCAACACACTGAATTTTCTTCCACATATTCAGATCATCCATGCAAGACAATCATTTAAATTAGTACAAACATTTTAAACACAATTAGTTCACTTTCAGGCCGTGGTTGAAACCAAATCCCAGATCCATGTGGCTCAGACTAGGAAAAAAAATTATAGCTGGAAGACATAATTGTAAAAAAGCTAGGAAAAAATATCATAGGACTCAAGGGTTTGAAGTTAGTAGCTGAAAATATGCTGCAGGGAACTTTGTATCAAGAAGCTATCGGAAGTTCTGAGAATCCTAAAAGACCCTGAAGCAGACCAAGGTCAACTTTAGCTTGATTCCAGCAGAGTTAAAAAGGGTGGATCCAAAAAAGGATGAACTCTTTCCACGTTTTCTGCAATACCAAAAATGGGCTGCAAAGTTAGCCAAGTATATTTTCAATGTATTCATTATTTCATGAAAGTTAAGCTTTCCAAGGACATAACCCACACCATGAGGAACTAAATCAATTTGAAGCAATTTGTAATTCAGGCGGAGATAAAGTAGAAACTTCCTTCAATCCCTACAGTATCCTAGCTAATTAATGAAGTATTTATTTTACATCTTTCTCTTCTAAGCCTTTGGCATAGTTTGACAGTATTTTTTATAGAAGCTTATTTCCCCAAACAATATTCCTTCTCACAACAGTAATTATACCTTCTTTTCATGGCATTATACATGCATAGACAGAAAAAATAGTTCACAATTAAAAAATCCCATTATTTATCTTCTGTAGTCCTAAAATATGGGTTTACAGTTTGGCAATATAATAATATGGAGGTGCCATCAGTACAAAAAGGGAAAAAAGGAGGCAGAAATTTTGTTAAAAAAAAATGTATTTACAGTAATTTAGGAGAAGAAAGGCTATAGTTAGGTGGGACAAGAGAGGAGACATTGATCTCCCTTCAGTACGTGACAGTTACACTTTTAATTCAGCAATGACATTCCTGAATCAGGATGGATTGTAATCCATGCATATTGTTATAGAACATTTGATGGGACCACTTCTCCTAATATTTTGGTATAATTTACTTTATAATTATAAGCCATACTTTCTAATTAAAGGCACCACTGGTATTTAGAATTATTTCTAAGCAGAAAGTGATTTGAAAGTATAATATGATCATAAAGCTCTTGTTTTTTAAACCCTTAAAGTAAAACAAAACAAAAAGACAGTAAAACATTCTAGATTTTAATACGATTGAGAAATTGATATATTTTATTTGCAGAAGGGATGGTAACTTGGGCATGAGTGATGATGAGAAATAATGGCAGAAATTCTGATAAACATACTAGTAAAATGCAATTCAGAAGGAAACTGTGTCTCGCTTTATGATTAAACATTTTAATCTAAAACAAAAAACACTGTTTACTGGTAAATTTAGAACCAAAGTGAAACTACAACAAAGCAAAATGAATTAATCTTTACAGAATTTGAATTACCCAGATGTAAGCTCTGTATGAGCTTCTAGATCTTGGCAGGAAGGTATATTGTTTGAAAACAAGAGAATGCTAATGTTGACGGGAAACAGATAGGAAAAAAGTGTAGGACAATGAAGGAGAGATTGATATGAGATGTGGTTTCATACAGAGGAGTACTGACATGGTGAAAAAATGGTTTTCAAGTTCTGCAATATTGTGAAGGGGGTTTAGTCTGCATTAAATATACATATGATTGAGTTTAAGACATGTTTTCATGGATTTTTATTTCTTTCTCACTGAAAAGAAATACCAATTAAGAGTTACAGAATCACAGAATTAACCAGGTTGGAAAAGACATTCAAGATCAAGTCTAACTTATCACCCAATACCATCTAATCAATTAAACCACGGCACTAAGTTTCTCATCCAGGCTTATTTTAAACACTTCCAGTGTCAGTGACTCCACTCCCTGCCTGGGCAGCCCATTCCAATGGCCAATCACTCTTTCTGTGAAGAATTTCTTCCAAACATCCAGCCTAAACCTCCCCTGGCACAGCTTGAGACTGTGTCCTCTCGTTCTGTCACTGGTTGCCTGGGAGAAGAGACCAACCCCCACCTGGCTACAACCTCCCTTCAGACAGCTGTAGATGGCAATAAAGTCTCCTGTGAGCCTCCTCTTCTCCAGGCTAAATAACTCCAGCTCCCTCAGCCTCTCCTCATGGGGCTTGGGCTCCAGACCCCTCACCAGCTTTGTTGCCCTTCTCTGAACACATTCAAGCAATTCAACATCTTTCTTGAACTGAGGGGCCCAGAACTGGACACAGGACTCAAGGTGTGGTCTAACCAGTGCTGAGTACAGGGGCACAATGACTTCCCTGCTGCTGCTGGCTACAGTCTTCCTGATACAGGCCAGAATGCCATTGGCCTTCTTGCCCACCTGGGCACACTGCTGGCTCATGTTCAGGCTACTATCAACCAGTACCCCCAGGTCCCTTTCTGCCTGGCTTCTCTCCAGCCACTCTGTCCCCAGCCTGTAGCACTGCATGGGGTTGTTGTGGCTAATGTGTAGAACCCAGCAGTTAGATGTGTTAAATCTCATTCCATTGGACTCTGCCCACCCATTCAACCTGTCAAGGTCCCTCTGCAGAGCCCTCCTGCCCTCTAACAGATTGGCATCTGCTCCCAGCTTGGTGTCATCTGCAGACTTACTGATGGTGGACTCTATCTCCTCATCCAGATCATCAATAAAAATATCGAACAGTATTGGGCCCAACACTGGTCCCTTGGGGACACCACTAGTGACTTGCTGCCAGCTGGATGTGGCATCATTCACCACCACTCTCTGGGCTCGGCCCTCCAGCCAGTTCCTAACCCAGCACAGAGTGCTCCTGTCCAAGCCACAGGCTGACAGCTTGGCCAGGAGTTTGCTGTGGGGGATGGTGTCAATGGCCTTGCTGAAGTCCAGGTAGACTACATCCACAGCCTTCCCCACATCCAGCAGGCAGGTCACCTGGTCACAGAAGGAGATCAGGTTGGTGAGGCAGGACCTGCCCCTCCTAAATCCATGTTGGCTGGACCTGATCCCTTGGCCATCCTGCAGGTGCGTTGTGATTGCACTCAAGATGACCTGTTCCATAGTCTTGCCTGACACTGTGGTCAGGCTGACAGGTCTGTAATTCCCTGACTCCTCCTTCTGGCCCTTCTTGCAGATAGGCATCACATTGGCTAGCTTCCAGTCATCTGAGACCTCGCCAGTGAGCCACGACTGTTGAAAAATGATGGATAGCGGCTTGGCCAGCTCATCTGCCAGTTCTCTCATTCTCACTTGTGGAGATCCAAGTGGCTCAGCAGGTCTCAAACTTCTTTCTTTTGGATTACAGGGGGACTGCTCCCTGACTCCATCTGCCAGCACAGGAGGCCAGTTGTCTGGAAACAACCTACCCTACTATTGAAAATTGGGGCAAAGAAGATATTAAGTATCTCTCCCTGAGCAACCTGTTCCAGTGTTCCACCGCCTTCATGGTAAAGAACCTATTCCTAACATCCAATATAAATCTGCTCTTCTCTAGTTTGAAGCCATTCTCCCTCATCCTATCACCACAGGCCTTTGTAAAAAGTCTCACTCCACCCTTCTGGTAGGCCCCCTTCAGGTACTAGAAGGTTGCTATTAGGTCTCCATGAAGCCTCCTCTTTTCCAGGCTGAACAACCCCAGCTCCATCAGCCCGTCCTTGGAGTAGAGATGCTTCAAACCCTTGATCATTTTCGTGCCCTCCTCTGGACCCACTCCATCAGGTCCATGTCCTTCCTATATTGAGGGCTTTAGACCTGGACACACTACTCCAGGTGAGGTCTCACCAGAGCAAAGTGGCAGAATCATTTCTCTGGATCTGCTGGCAACCCATCTTTTGATGCAGCCCAGGATGTGATTTGCCTTCTGGTCTTCAAGCACACACTGTACTGGTATTTGAATTTAGTATTTTCAGTTACACTGACGCATGAAGGGAAAGTGAAGGCTCCAGGGAGACCTTATAGTGTCCTATCAGTACCTGAAGGAAGGTTACAAGAAAGCTGGGGAGGGACTGCTCACCAGGGCACTTAGAAATAGGATGAGAGGCAATGTTTTTAAACTAGAGAAGGGTAGATTTTGAGCGGACATTAAGTTCTTTACTATGCAGGTGGTGAAAAGCTGGCACAGGTTGCCCAGGGAAGTGGAAGAAAACCAATTCCTGGAGGCATTCAAGGTCAAGCTTGATGGGGTTTTGTTCCATCTGATCGAGTTGAGGATGTCCATACTCACTGCAGAGGGATTGGACTAGATAACTTCTAGAGTCCCTTCCACCCAGTGCATTCTATGATTCTGCCCATCTTAATATAATTGTCTAATTCCTATTCTATTCTAAGATGCGTGGTGCAACAGTCCTCTTAAAAGAAAAACCTAATTTCAACATACAGGCACTAAAAACAAAGAAAACCACCTTTATAACCTGCTGCATTGTGTTTTTCACAAGGGAGACATGATACTTGACAGACATACCACTTTAAGCTATTACTTCAGTATTTTACTAAGAGCATTACTAATGCTTTAAAATCTACAGATAAATTAAGTATATTACCCACAGATGTCTGTATACAGACTGAAGTCTGGACATTCTAGACAGGAAAGCTTTTTCTCATGCTTTAAAGAGCATGTTTTCATAATTGACTCAACAGTTCAGGAGTTGTGAACAAAAATGCTTTCAATTTCTCTATCCAATAACTCAGAAGACAGCATTTGTTAAGCATGGTCAAGTCAGTGAGGAGAAACATCATGCTCAGGTTGAATTTACTTATGACACGGTGTACATAGTATCTGTTTCCATGCCCAAGGATGGGAGTGCTCTAAAGATAGCCAGAGGTTTTGATTTGTTTGTTTAGTGGGTTGGGGGTGGGTGGGTTGTTTGCTTGGTAGTTTGAGGGAGTTTGTTTGTTTGTTTTGGTTTCATTTTGGTTTTGTTTTGGTTTTGTTTTGGTTTTATTTTGCATGATAGATGTATAGGCAAAAATGAAGTCTAAACAAGCTGTTCCGATTCAAATGCTTTTGTATCACTAAGAAATTTCAAAATATGAAGAAAATCCAACCCATGAAACAAACTTCAAGCATTTAAACCACCTTTCTTCAGATTATCTCGAAGTCAGATAAATTAATCAGTGTCATCGGCACCTAGATTTTATTGTTCATTTTAGAACAGTTGCAGATAAAATGTCCGTTTGGCTTAATGGTAGTGCAGAAGCATGATTCAGGAGTATTATTTTTTTCTTCTTTAGTCCTTTCTTGTATTTTCATTTCTTTCTCTGTTCTCATCCTCTAGAAAAAGCATGATTTCTCTTCCTATTTTTTGTCATATTCCTGTCAGAATATTTGTTCATTCTGCTTTGACTTGTATGGCTCTATTTAAGGCATTTATTACCTCTCTAATTAAAGAAGTAGTATATTACTATACCAACGTCGTAATGCTAATACTACAATACATAGCTTGTTCCTACAATTTCTAGCTGTCAAAAGTATTTGAAAAATAATGTGCTTATAAGAGGGAAGTGGTAAGAATTATAATAAACTTTGACTGTTTTTCATCCTGACCTGATTTTTTGTAGTGATGGTTTAAATTTTTAAAATATGTTTTGTAGTCTTATGTGCAGATTTAAGAATATATTATGCATTTCATTCCTATCTTTCTTCAGTGTTGCATTGTGAGCAGTGATGCCATAAAATCAATGATGATGGATTAGCAGATAAAACACCTGACACCTATCACTGATAAAACACATTCACCCCATAAATATCTTAACCTTTATGGATATAGGGTAAGGACAAAACTGTCATTTATCGGTTCACAAAAAAGGGAACATCCTATGTAGGACCATATCTACTGCTCACAGAAGTGACTTTATATGTATTTGAAGAGTAGTGCCCCACTGAAATTGTAGAAGCTAAATGTGTAACTACTATTACATGTGTGGATACATCTGGATATTTGACTATGTACGCTATTAAAAAGAGGGACATGAAAGATTGTCACTGGCCTGCAAGTACTTCAACAAGCTCAAAGGCAGGGTATGTTTTTTTTTTTTTAAACACATTTAAAATGTGCCAGTTAACATATATCTATATATGCAGTTTGGGTCAGATTCTGCACCAAATCAAGTCAATGAGAATTTAGCCACTAATTTCAAAAGGGTTTGGATTGAGTATAACATCAGATCAACAAAATAATGGAAAGTATTTCTGATTTTTTTGTTGTTTAATTATCTGAACGCAGTTCACTTACTGTGACCCTGAAAAACTCACAGCAGTGTCAAAAAGCAGTTATGTAATTAGATGCCAAATTAATCCACCTGGACTAATTAACCCAGAAAAGCCTCCCAGGCTCAGTAATGCAATGTCAACAGAAGTAAAATAAAAAATGAGAAAAATTTTGAGTGCATAAAACTTCTTAAGAAAATCAAAACATAATTAAGGATGATTATTAAAAAACAAACAAAACCAAAACAATCAAAAAACACATGGGACCAAAGAGATCTTGCAGACAAGCTTGCATCAGAGTACAAGATAATAACACAAGTCATCATATGATACTCATAATTCACTGATGCCTTGAAAAGTTGGTAGATCACTGCAACTTGAAATCTTTGCTATATATAATTTTCTTCCATTTCTGTTGGATTTGTGGGGTGAGTTTGGTTTTGGACACAGAGGAATAATAATTTCTGACAAATTTCCTGATATTAATTTTCTAAAATTATCTGGAACACACATATATGAAGAACTACAGCACTGCTTTACCTAAGCAAGGTAGAGAAGATGTTTGATTACCAGAACAAGAGCTGTACAGCTGTGGGCTTCTGATTTTTACTGAGATGACATCTACTCCTTTCAGTTTTCACCTGTTAAAGTGATAATAAAATATGAACATATGAAACTGAAAGCTCCTTGAGGAAACTTGAAATATGGTTAAATTCACATATTTGTAAAAACTGCATCAGAAGTTTTATAAATTAGCCACCAGTTTTGTAGAAGAAGCAGAGTAAGCACAAACCTAAACTATCCAGACCAGTTATGGAAGATATGTTGGCATGTGCAGAAATTGGAGGTAATAGATATAGACTAATGCTGCCTAACTACTAACAGGTAAGCTGACTGGATGATACCTTCAGTTCTCTTCCCCCTTCTTTCTTTTTTTTATTTTTTCCCTTCTCTCTCCAGTGCAAACATAGGCATGAGAGCCTTCAACTTCTTTTATTAATAATATGACAAAATAAGGCATATCACATATATGTCTCCAGAAATAGCTTTAACGTCAGATTCACTTTAAAAAGTTAAAGTTTTTCTGGACTTCAAGACTGTGATTTTTTAAAACTTCATTAATAAACTAGTGAATTGTATTTGGACTAGTTTTAAAATGCCTGAGCTGATTTTTTGATGGAGAATAATGTGTAAAAACTAATTTTTATATGCATTTGAAGGTACATTATATATAGTTGTATTGATTTTTTTTAAAATTGAAATGTTTCATATGAAAGAAAGTAGAGCTTCTGTCTTTGCCTAGGCTCATTATAATCCTAGTCATAGTGGTAGCATTCACACAGAATTAATGTGGCTATATCTTCACTTCATCAGGATTTTCAAATGCGTTAATTTGCATGATGCAAGAATAGTAACTGTAATCTCCTATTCCCAGACAGATTCATCAACATTTGGGACTTTGTAAGTGAAACCAAAAAAAGAACAAGCCAGAGAAAAAGAGACAAACAGTTTTATGTAATTTAATCTTCATAAGAAATTGTTAATTTCTAATAATGTCTTTTCCTGTCTACCATTTGACTGTAGAGTGTCCTAGGAGTTAAAAATGTATTTTCAATGATTCATCTCAGGATGTTTCCTTTAATAGAAATTAAATAATAATTTAGTATCTAATGTTCATAGCAAATATTCAGTGGTGCATAACTGATAACTTAATGAGGAAGGATGGAAGGATCCAGAACTAGATGGCTGACTGTGTTACCCACATAGTACGCTTAGTCTGATAATAATTTCTAGTTCACAAATGTGATTTTACACAAGGAAATTCACATGTAACAGATTCAGATTAGAATTGGAAGCTGTCTATTTCATAGTGTATTTATAACTATGGTTTCATTTGGCCTGGCTCTATTGAAATTTTTTTCAGGACAAGTAGCCACCAATATGAAGATTAATGCAGGTTTGGTTTGGTTTCTTTCTGAAGTCTGTAACATCCTTGTCACAAGTTTTGTAAATAAACCAGCATATGTTCGGTTTCAATATTTCCTTAATTTTGAAGATTGTAAGCGAATGGGGTATTTTAAATCTTGTCTTAAGTGATTCATTATAGGGCATTTTATGTAACTTTTGGTATGTCAGTAATGGCAATCCACTAAAAAGAAATCGGGAAAATTTAGTTTTGACACCGAAAAAACCTCAAGAGTTCTATGGGGGGGTGTGCTTGTCAGTTTGCAAGTACTGTGTGACTTTTAATCTCCAATGATTTGCATTAAATATTAAAAGCGAAAAATTATAAAGGAAATTATATGCTTCTTTATTACTTTGTTCAAGGCTTCTAGATGCTTATAGATGCTCATAGATGATGTTGTTCCATTAACCACAATAGATTTTTAAAATTATTTGTATCTATTGAAACAGAAATTAGAAATATTCAATCAAGTCCAAAATAGAGATTAGTAGGTGAAATATAAATCATGATTAGAAAAGATCTAAATGTTTAACAACCATTTCTTCCTAAAGTGTTACAAGAATTTAAAATTCCAAATTATTATATACAGTATGAATAGATTTCTTTGTAAAGCTATGAATAGGATTTTTTTTGATCTAAAACTAAACATTTGATTTTTATACTTTTAAAAGAACTTGTTGACTTAGTTCTAAGACAAAACTGTTTTAACTGACATATCACTAGAAGTTTATTACATAATATCACTTCTGTATATTAAAAAAATCCTTCTAATAAAAAGCACATGCTTTTGTTTAATCTATCTAGTTTACAATTTCTCTCACTCTTTTCTAGGGATGATGAAACAGACCACTGAAGAATTGTCACTCATTCTTTTTCTCAAACTTGGGATGTTATTTCTGTAAAAATCTTGTTTCTAGGCTGATAAAAAATGTGTTGATAGAAACCAATTGATTTAGTGAGGCCACATCTGGAGTATCGTGTTCAGGTATGGGCTCCCCAGTTCATAAGTGACAAGAACTACTGGAGACAGTTCCTACTTGACGGCTACAGAGTTCATAGAATCACAGAATTATTTTGATTGGAAAAGACCTCTATGATCACAGAGTCCAACCATCAACCTAAGGCTACAATAGCCATTAAACCATGTCCCAAAAGTGTCACATCCACACATTTCTTAAACACCTCCAGGTAAGGTGACTACACCACCTCCTTGGGCAACCCATTCCAGTTACTGACCACTTGTTCCATAAAGCATTTTTTCCTAATATCCAATCTAAACCTACCCTGGCATGATTTCAGGGTATTTCCTCTTGTCCTGTCACCTGATACTAGAGAGAAGACACCAACACTCACTCTACTGCTACCTCCTTTCAGATAATTACAGAGAGCAATGAGATCTCCTTTCAGCCTCCTCTTCTCCGCCCTAAACAGCTCCATTTCCCTCAGCCACTCCTCACAAGCCTTGTTCTCTAAAACCTTCATGAGCTTTGCTCTCCTTATCTGGACATGCTCTAGCAATGCAATGTTCTCCTTGTAGCAAGGGGCCTAAAGCTGAACACAGTATTCAAGGTACAGTCTCACCAGTGCCAAGCATAGAGGCATGGTCACTTTCCCACTCCTGCCAGCTGCACTGTTGCTTATACAGACCAGGATACTGTTTGCCTTCTTGGCAACCCAAGCACATTGCTGGCTCATGTGCAGATAGCTATCAACCAGCACCCACTAGGTCCTTTTCTGCTGAGCAAATTTCCAGCCATTGCATGGTGGTGGTGTACCCAAGTGCAGGACCTGTTAAACCTCACATAATTGACCTTAGACCATTGATCCAGCCTGTACATATCTCTTTGCATAGTCTTCCTTCACTTTGGTGTTATCTGCAAACTTACTGAGGGTGCACTCAGTTCCCTTATCCAGATCATAGATAGAGATGTTAAAGTGAACTGGCCCCAATACTGAGTGCTGGGGAATGCCATTACTATTGGCCACAGACTAGATATAACTCCATTCACCACCGCTCTTTGAGCCCAGCCATCCAGCCAGTTTTTAACCAAGCAAATTGTCCACCCATCCAAGACATGTGCACCCAGTTTCTCTGGAAGGATGCTTTGGGAATCTGTCAAATATTTTATTGAAGTAGAGATAAATAACATCCACTGCCTTTCCTTCATTCACTGAGCAGGTCACTTTGTTGTAGAAGGAGACTTAATTAGAGAACTGGAACATCTCTTAGGAGGAAAGGCTGAGACATCTGGAGTTGTTTAGCCTGAAGAAGATAAGGATGAGATGGCATCTTATCAATGTTAATATCCAAAGGTTGTCAAAATGATGGGGCCAGTCATTTTTCAGTGGTGCCCAGACAAAAAGAGGTAATGGGTACAAAATAGAACATAAACATAAGTAAAAAATTCCTTTGACGGTGATGGAGCAGTAGAACAGATTGTCCAGACAGGTTGTGGATTTTTCTTCTCTGAGAACTTTCAAAGCCTGTGCAACGTGATTTAGGCAAGCCTACTTTTGCAAGGGGGTTCTCTCCCAGGGCCACTTCTAAGCCCCACTGTTCTAGGGTAATTCAAAATAACAGAGCTACCTTTTAAGTACAATTTGGTGAAAATTGAAAATATTTTATATAATAAATATCATTAACTTTAACCACAAGAGATTTCAACTGTTTAGAAGGATTAAACCCTGTCTTTGAAATCTCAAATCCTGTTTTGTCTTCCTAGTTCTATTTTGCAGTCCATAGACTTTCAATGTTAATGACTGTTAACTGTCGAACAAATCCATTAACTATTTGAAGTTCACAAATAATTCATTGAATTTAAACACAATTTTATTCAAAAGTGCCTTGTGAAAATGGTTTTGAAAGCCATCACTTCTCTCCAGAGGGAACATGGAGAAAAACGGTATCTCAGGAGAAGGCAAGAAGTCATTGATCTTACATTGAATGATAACCAAATAAGAACCTGGCCTTATGACTAAGACAGCCAGGTTTTAACAGCTGTCAGGTAATTTACAGGAAGGTTCAGAATCTCAAAGCAGTAGCCCAAAAAGCCTGAAGAGTTATTCAGCTCAACCTAAAATATACATAAAATGCAAAATTTAGTTGCCTATGTATGTATCATGTCACTATGAAGCCTCTAACACCTATTCTAGAAGGATTCTCAGAACTCCAGTCAAGTCCAGACAAGTGTATCCACCTTCCCTCCTTTGGACCCACTCCATCGGGTCCATGTCCTTCCTATATTGAGGGCTTGTAAGAGACTAAATCTTGTCTCTCTTGATGTGAATCCACAAAGAAAAAATCAGCTTTGCTTCTCACCAGACTTCAACTGCCTAGGAAAGGAATGGTGAAAAGACCCTCTGGCCAGAGAAATGTGTAATGGGTGGATGTCACTGATACCTGTGGACTTTGTGGAATGTGCACAGGCAAGATCATCAGCTACTCCCGAAAGGGAGGATAGTGAAAAGCACAATGGATTCACCACTTGGCATGATATGCCCCTGATGTGTATTGTGTGTATGGGCAGGTAAAAGGCGAAGGAGGAGGAGGAAGGAGGAGGTGGAGGCCCCACCATCCACTGGACCCCAGTAAGCACACAGGAAGATTCCCTGGGGACAACACCTGGACACATGCCTAAAAAAACTGTGACTAAGAAAAGGTATGAAAGACCTGAGTGATGCCTGCTCAGGAGAAGAAAACACAAGGAGAGAAAAGGACAGACAGAGAAAAAGACAGACATCACCATGTAGTCTGGAGGCAGCAGACCAGAAGGAACCTTCACTCTGTGCCCTAAGTTCTGCCTGCTGCAACTCATGAAGAAGAGAAAAGATGTCTTTACTGAAGACACCACACGATGGAGGCTGCTCAGAGAAGGATTTGGACTTGGGGATCTCTCTTTCCCCTCCTCCTGGGCGGACAGCACAAGACAACACAGATGCAGCAGCACCCTTCCACAGACCCAAATCATCTTGAGGGTGAGATGGTGTGGTAATATAATTCCTTCCCTTCTCTCTCTCTCCCCCTTCTTCTGTTCTGTCTAATTTATTCTGTTAATAAACAGCCTTGCTGTTGATATTTTGACCTCATTTGTGCTTCTAATTTCATAACATGGGAACGTTCAAAAAGAACCAAGTCTCTTTCTCCCTCCGGACCAAGACAGGGCTCCAAACCTGAACGCAGTACTTCAGGCGGGGTCTCACCAGAGCAAAGTGGCAGAATCACCTCACTTCTTTTGGCCACGCTTCTTTTGATGAAGCCCAGGATGTGATCGGCATTCTGGATGCAAGCACACACTGTCTGCTCATGTCCAGCTTCTTGTCCATCAACACCCCCAAGCCTTTTTCCACATGGCTGCTTTCTATCACCTCATCCCGTATCCTGTATTGATAGTGAGGACTGTTCTAGCCCAGGTGCAGGACCTTGCACTTGCTCTTATTGAACCTCATGACATTCACCTACGCCTATCTCTCCAGTTCATCCCAGTCCCTCTGGATGGCATCCCATCCCTCTGGCACATGGACACCACCACTCAGGTTTGTGTCATCTGCAAACTTGCTGATGGTGTACTCAATCCCACTGTTTATATCATTGATAAAAATATTAAATGGTACAGGTCCCAGTACAGACCTTTGAGGGACACCACTTGTCACTGCTCTCCATCTGGACTTCAAGCCATTGAGTACTACCCTCTGGATGTGACCATCCAGACAATTCTTTATTTACTGAACAGTCCACTCATGAAATCTGTATCTCTCTAACTTGGTGAGTATAATGTCATGGGGGACCATGTCAAAGGCCTTGCAGTAGTCCAGATAGATCACATCCATAGGTTGTACCTAACTACTGACATAGTCACTTTATCATAGAGAGATGCTAGGTTGGTCAGTCAGGCTTTGTTGTACCAATCTTCATCATTACAATGCTTGACTTTGCTCCACAACCCACAGAGACCAAGCAAACAAGGACATTGTCAGAAGAACAACGAATGTCTGTTTGGTCAATCTTATCTAACCTGGAGAGAGTCAAGTCTTTCTGAATGTTAGGAAGATATCTTTTAAGTTAGAAGCTAGAAAGAGAGCAGCCCTGAAGAAAAGAAAAGCTGACCGTGAGCCACCTATGTACACTTGCAGCCCTGAAGGCCAGTCATATATTGGGCTGCATCAAAAGAAGCATGGCCAGCATGTTGAGAGGTGACTCTCCCATTCTACTCTGCTCTTGTGGGACCTCACCTGGAGTACTGTGTCCAGCTTTAGGGCTCTCAGCACCAGAAGCACACAGACCTGCTGGAGCAATTCCAGAGAAGGGCTACCAAGATGGTCAGAAGGCTGGAGCACCTCTCCTATAAGGACAGGCTGAGAGAGCTTGGGCTGTTTGGCTTGAATAAGAGAAGACTTCAGGGAGACCTTATAGCTGCATTTCAGTACTTGAAAGGGACCTACAGGAAGTCTAGGGAAGGACTATTTACAAGGGCATGTAGCAACCAGACAAGAGGCAATGGTTTTAAACTGGAGCAGGGTAGATTTAGGTTAGACATAAAAGTTCTTTACAATGAAAGTGACAACATACTGGAACAGACTGCCATGATGGAGGCCCCATCCCTGGAGACATAAAAAGTCACTCGATGTTGCCCCATGCTGCCAGATCTAGTTGTAGGTGTCCCTTCTCAGTACACAGGGGCTGGACAAGATGGCCTTTGAGGGTCCCTTCCAACCCAATATATTCTGTGAACTTACACATATTTCTTGCAGCTATGCCTTAAGGGAAGAATGTCTCCAAACACAATATTTCCTCTGGGGAAATAAAATACTGCAGTGTAATGTATAGTTCAGCTCATTACTCCAGAATGACACCTCCTTTCTATGCTATGCAATAAGAGTGCTCTTATTTAACAACCAAACATGAAAGATCTAATACTGATTTTTAATATATTTTCTTTTCAAGAACAAAAAAATTCCATCACCTCAAGAGCAAGAGAATTCGGTATTTGCTAATTTCCAAATAGTGACCCCCAATATAATCAAATTTGAAATATGCTAGGGAATCTTTCAAATTTCAGAGACTACCCTTCTGCAACAGATGTACAGGAAAAAAATATTCATGCTGTATTTCTTCACACAGTATTCATTACCCTGTCTGTCCCTCTACTCACAATATTTTGTTTCAATTTTTGGATTGTATACAACATGTACAGAAATAGCCATTCAGTCTACATTTAGCCCATATCTAGAGCTAAATTAGAGCAGTTACTCTATTATGTATTGATCTCTCCCCAGCAGAAAAGGGGAATCAGAAAAAGGACAGAAAAACCACAGGCTGAAAAAACCCAAATCAAACCAATCCCAAACAACAGTTTTAATAAGATCACTGAATTAATATAATTGTCAATAAAAGATACATAGAGCTATAGCTAGCCCAGCAAAAGTGCAACAACTACAAGCAGAAGAGTCAAGAGGAGGAGAAGTCCAAGTAGGAGATTCCTCTCCTTTCACCAAATTTCCTCCTTTATACTGGGTAGGATGCTCACAATATGGGATACACCTGTGAGCCAGTTCATGTCATGTGTACTGGATGACTCAGAACTCCTAACAGACTGCAGTCCATACCTGGCCTGTGATTCTGTGCCAACAAAACCAGGATAGGTGGTACCTAATAACACAAGCAGGCTAGTTTCCCTTGGGCACAATTAAAAGTCATTGCATCACAAGCACATAACTTAATCTGTATGTTCCTTCACAACAAATGAACTGTTAACAGTCATTGCTGCACAGTGTTAATAAAGTATTACAGACTTTCCACATTATTGATCTTGAATATAGTAATTTGACTCAGTTACAATGTTTGTAATGAACCTAATAAGATGTCAGATGTATTAACAAAAAAGAACCAAAGAGCAAACAAACCAATCCTGTAATGCAACTGGGCAAAAAGATAAAATAATCAACATAGGTAAGATGTACAGAGTTGACTGACATACCAACTCAGAAACATTTACTAGGAAAACATAAACAAATTCTGAAAAAAATGTTTTATGTTTATTATTATCTCACTTTTATGCTTTACAGGCTATCTTCACCAGGGGTCTTCTGTATTACAGGCTTGTGCTGGTTTTGGTTGGGATAGAATTAATTTACTCCATAGTAAAAACATAGGAATCTTTTAGTCACTGATAAGCACTGCTTATCAGGAATGACCTTTTCTGCCTCTCACCCCACCTCAGCAATGGGTAGTCTGGGGTTGCACAAGATATTAGGATGGAACATAGTGAGGACAGATGACTCAAACTGACCAAAGGTATATTCCATACCATATGACACCATGCTCAGCATATAAATTTGGAGGAAGAGGAAGAAAGCAAGTGTATGTTCATAATTATGGCATTTATCTTCTCAAGTAACTGTTATGAGTGATGGATCCCTACTTTCCTGGAGGTGGCTGAATACCTGCCTGCAGATGGCAAGTATTGAATTTATTCTGTCTTGCTTTGCTTGCATGCACAGCTTTTGTTTTACTTTTTAAACATACTTCATCTCACTGATTCTTTTCCCCATCCTACCTGAGGGGGAGGGAGCAAGTGGCTGTGTTATGCTTAGTTGTTTGCTGGGGTAAAACCACAACAAGGCTGAAGAGGTAGAACTTTCCTTTATCTTCACTATTCTCTTTAGTTCCTTTTTAGCACTATCACAGACTGTTCTGAGTTGTACATCACTATCTGTGGCAGCTGACTATAAGTATCTGATGGAATTTCACACAGAACTCTCGATTGGGGATCATGAATCTGTTACTGATATAAAACAGCTGGATTATTATATTTCAAGGCACAGTGCAAACATTTTTTATACTCATCATCCCTCCAGACTCTATTACTGTGATGAATAGAAATGAAGTTTTGGATCAATGAAGGACACATTCTTAAAAAAAAAAGCCAAACTGTACTTTTTAACTGGAATGCATAAAAAGCCATGATGACTCAAGAAAGTTCCTCGTGGGTGTGCATGATTGATTATAATTTACCAAACAACTTTGTTGAGCTCTTAGCTGCATGCAGGCAGTGATGGAATATCAAGATCATAAAAACAGAAACAAGATGCATAGATGATACAAGAGCAACAAGACCAGACCAGGTGATCTCCTGCAGAGGAATACATAGAGTTTCACACAAAATTGCTAAATGTACTCAGACTTTTACAGTCCTTTCCACATTTTCTTTGCTTCATACTGGGTGTCACTATGACACAACAATTTCCTGTCATAAGATGCTCATAATGGTGGTGAGAATTTCTGTCTTATGTATATACACATACTGCTTCTATAAAGATGAAAAGAAAGCTTTTCCTTAACAAGACATTGCATCTTAACAGATTTATCCAATGCATAACACTATGATTACTCTGGTCTTTTCTTTGTGCTAGTGCAATCTGGATTACTGGCTAAGGGAAATGTACAAATTCTGCATCATACCTCAAGATCAACAGTGAATTTATATTCAGTTGACTTTGCATCTCTCTGTCTGACAAATGCCTTCTACATGTTTCATTCTTTTATGACCTATTATACACCACATTCAGCTGATGGTGTGCGGGGTTTAGTTTGATTTTTGTAATAGTAATGTGGCAGGTGCTTTCTCTCATCCTTAAATTTATGCCATCATTTCAAACATTAATAATTAACATTAATAATACTGGAAAAAGTGAACATATTAAGAATTCCAACTAACGTTGAATTAAGCAAAAATTGGAAGTGAATACACAGACTTATTTTCACAGATTATAAAAACACTGCTTCTAGCCATAGCATGACTAAATGAAAATCACACCATTATTTTTTATTGCTAGTGTAAATCAATGTTTATCTAATATTTCTCTTACCTTATTACTTAAGCGATTTGCATAGGTACTTCTGAAATGAAAGATGGTGCATTATGATGGTAATTACACATGGCTAACCTTTAGAATACAATTAAGTAAATTTATGTTATTTTATTATAACTCTTTATTATAATTTTTATAAATTTATGTTATTTTATTATAACTTTCAAGCTGTTATATGTTACACATTTACATGTAAACACCTGAAAATATTAACACAACTATGCCAATAGAGAGAAAAAGAATTCCTGACAAAGTCAAACAACAGCTACTTTGAAGGAAAGGAATTTATTTCAAATAGTCATAACCATTACCATGTTTATCGTAAATAACAAGAATGGTTGAATTTGTATCTTCAACAGTTTGACCTATTTCTGGAAATGAGCAGCAAAAAAACCCCACAGTGGAAATTTCATGACTCACTGCACACTGACATAATCATCTTCTGGAATGTACAATGATTGAGTTCTACTCAGGGTGAACACCAACATCCCACCTGGGACCCTTTTTGCATCAACTGTTTTCAATGGTTAGGGAGAAACTATAGTCTCCTGGCGACGGTCTTTTAAAACAGTATTTCAATAAGAGAAATCAGTAATATAATGAAGGAGGAAAAAACCTAAAATAAATATTTTCCTCTCTTCCTGAATGTTACAATGTTACTGGTAAATAAGAAAGCAATACACATCTATTTTTTTGCTCCTTGAAAAAACCCCACAACTTTTCATTATATTAGTAATATAATAATATTAATAAAGGATAAGTGGTGAAAGTTGAGGGCAGCCTTGGATGTAGGGATTATGAGATGGTGGAGCTCAGGATCTTGTGTGGTAGGAACAGAATATCAAGCAGGATCACAATCTTGGATTTCAGCAGGGTCAACTTTGTTTTTTTCAAGCAATTGCTAGCAGAAATCTCATGGGACAGGGTACTAGAAGGCAAAGGGGCATGTGAGAGTTAATATTCTGTGATGGTAGGGCCAAACAGGTCCAACTCAAACCCAGAACAAGCCCTGACATGTCCAGACATGGTCCTCCTGCAAGAGTCCAGGGAAATGTGGGAAAAGGAACAGTTAAGTATTTTGTACATCCATAAATCCATGGGTCCTGGTGAGATGCACTCACGGGAGCTGGTAGAAGTCATTTCCAGAGCACTCTCCACAAGTTTGGTAAGTCATAGAGGACAGGAGAGGTGTCTGGGGAGTGGAGGAAGGCAAATGTCACTCTAGTCTTCAAAAAAGGTAAGAAGGAGGACCCAGGTAACTACAAACCTGTCAGCCTCACCTCCATCCCTGGAAAGGTAATGAAGCAATTTATCCTTGTTGCTGTCCTTAGGCATCTCAAGAGGATCATTAGGAGCAGTCGACATGGTTTTACAAAGGGGAAGTCGTGTCTGACCTGCTTGATAGCCTTTTATGAGTACATAGCCAGGTGAATAGATGATGGTAGAGGAGGGGACGCATTTTATCTTGATTTCAGTAAAGCATTTGACACCATCTCCTTACAGCTAAACTGAGGAAGTGTGGTCTGGATGATCAGGTAGTGAGGTGAATCGTGAACTGGTTGAAGGAAAGAAGTCAGAGAGTTGTGGTCAGTGGGACAGAGTCTAGTTGGAGGCCTCTACCTACTGGAGTCCCTCAGGGGTCAGTACTAAGACCAGTACTATTCAGTATGTTCATCAATGACCTGGATGAGGGAACAGAGAACACTGTCATCAAGTTTGCTGATGACACAAAACTGGGTGGAGTGGCTGACACACTGCTGCCATTCAGCAAGACTTTGACAGGCTGGAGAGTTGGACAGGGAGAAATTGAATTAAATTCAACAGGGCAAATGTAGAGTCTTGCACCTGGGAAAGAACAACCCCAGGTATCAGTATAGGTTGGGGACTGACCTGATGAAGAGCAGTGAAGGGAAAAAGGACCTAGGGGTCCTAGTGGATGGAAGGGTGACCATGAGCCAGCAATGTGCTCTTATGGCTGAGAAGGCCAATGTCATTCTGGGATGTATTAGAAGGGGTGTGGTTAGTGGGTTGAGAGAGGTTCTCCTCCCGCTCTACTGTGCTATGAGGCTGCATCTGGAGTATTGTGACCAGTTCTGGGCCTCTCAGTTCAGGAAGGACAGGGAACTGCTTGAAGAGTCCAGTGCAGAGCCACAAAATTGATTAGGGGAGTGGAACATCTCCCTTATGAGGAGTTACTGAGGGAGCTGGGGCTCTTTAGCTTGGAGAAGAGAAGACTGAAGAGTGACCTCATAAATACTTATAAATATGTAAAGGGTGAGTGCCAAGAGGATGTAGTCAGGCTCTTCTTAGTGATGACTAATGACAGGACAAGGGGTAATGGGTAGAAGCTGAGGCATAGGAAGTTCCGTGTGAACATTAGGCAAAAATTTTTCACTGTGAGGGTGATGGAACACTGGAACAGGCTGCTCAGGGGGATTGTGGAGTCTCCCTCTCTGGATATACTCAAAACCTGCTTTCCTCTATGATCTGGTATAGGTGATCCTACTTTGGCAGGGGGGTTGGATGAGATGATCTTTCTAGGTCACTTCCAGCCCTTAACATTCTGTGATTCTGTAATATAAAATTTACTTTTGTGAAAAGGAATAACTCCTAGTTAAGCAAATTAAGGTGTGAATACATAAATTCTATGACTCTTGGTAATTATGTCCAGTTGTGAATATGTGAATATTGGTATCAACAATGGATTTATTTCCATTATATATACATATATATATAGTCTCTGATGTTCTGCATTAACAAAAGTAGAAAAGTGTTCATGTCTGGAGCTCTTTTGTAGTTTAGCTTGAAACATATCTGGGCAATGGCATGTCTTACTGCTAAATATAAATAATTCCCAGAGAAGCATAACCAGAATACTGTGTTGTAGCTGTATATACAAAACATTTTACTCTCATGAGTATAACATAATCCTGTATGATATTGACTGTATTGGTGCCATATAACCATAAAAAACTCCACTAACACTGGTAGATAAATACAGAAAAATACAGATAAATAAAAACATTTTTTCTATCATGGTCAAATCTAAATATTCCACAAGAAAGTATCAAGTTTTATGTTATTAAAACAGAATTAAACAAAGACTCCTGATACATATATAAACAATTATGTTTGAGTATCTAAAGATATGTAACAAATTAAATATATACATATATATAAACTCTTAAAAGTTATACATAGTATGTATTTATAAAATTAAATGTATTCAATCACCTAAACTTGAAAATATTTTGAGTTATGTTGAACAATCTTTCTTTCTGCTGAAATGGACACTTCATATAAAAGCATGTTTTATTTTAACTGAAAATTGAAGTAATTATACATATAAGTAATTGAAAACACTAACAACCTTTTAATTTTTTCCCTTAATATCTCATAAATATCAACACTTAAGATTCCCACTGAGCTATATGACAAAGTAAATTTCCCTGTGTTCATTTAGGTATCTACAGAGTTTGACTAAGTAATGGGAAGAATAGATTCGTTCTTAGCACTACAGCTTCTGTAGTTATCAAAGTAGAATAGTATCCCCTTTACAGAAAATGTTGTAAGACCTTGTGATTGTAAGGACTTAAACTTTCAGTCATGTATAGTATCAAAACTGCCTATGAGCTATCATTTGAAACTCCATTATATAAGATGTAGATGGATCAAACCATTTGTATTCTAAATCTGTAGCTGCAGAAAACAGTTCTGAAGTGATTGGCAAATAAATATTTTATCTTAGTATTAGATTGCCTACTCTTCTTTTGTTAGTCGTGAGCAAATCCTCCTTTAGTTAGAAAAGTTCAAAAATAATTGCAAAAAATTACACATTACAGCTCTTGAGAGCAACAATTTTTCACTTCATATAATTTTCAAAATGCTTATTGTTCTTATTAATAAAACAAGTTTTGAAATATTTCAAGCTCAATAAAGTAATGAATGTGCAAGAACAAAGGAGTTTAGGTGGAATTATATTTGGAATCCTGTTTTCATCATAGTAGAACTGGCAAATATACAAATGATTGAGATGCAAACACGCAAATTTTTCTTCTATCAAATGCAAAATAAGAAAAGCATACTCTCAGTATTGCTAGCAAAGTGTTTTCATATGATGTAAAAAAAAAATCCTCTCATCTATGATGGTGCTATAGGGAAACATTGAAGCAAAAGGAAACATGCACTTTAAAACTTAATGTTGTTAACACGTCAATGCATTCAAAACACTCAGACCTGCAATCATTTTTTCGTCTATATTCATGAGAATCCTTACTACTATGAGTTACCTTGGTCTTCATTAGAGCCACCAAAAACCTTAAAAGGCTTTTGGATAGGGTTATTACAGAAATTGAACCTTAATTGGAACTTAATCTCTATAATTATGCATAATTAGCCATGTTTATTACTCCTACCATGAGCACATTTTTCTTTAGCTGTAATGGAAAATGAGTTAAAGCTTCTAGAAGCATTGGGTAATATGATTTGTATGCACTTCACTCACTTTATTAGTCTGTATAGCTTTAAAATTCAATTAAAATGTATTTTTACTCTTTGGCCTTTGACTTTGGAGAGGAACATGAATAGAGAAAAGTACAGGTCTTGATTGCAAATGATAGCCTTTTATTTCTTTTATTGCTTGAAACATGGGCCAAAAATGGTGCAATACTCTCCTTTGCTTAACTTTTATCCATTCTGAAACACTTAGAAGAAGCAATGTACAAACACAATGTTTTATTATTTTTCAAAGATAAGTATGATTAAATCGGACTCATTTAGCATCAGTCTTTACTTGGTCCATTAAAACTACAGACCATGTTGGTTGTCACCCCAGGGACCTGATTTGTGATAACATGGCATAGTCATTTGTAAAACTATTCCGAATAACTGATGCAGCTTGCTTGGATGAGTTTCACCATTTGTAAAGGAACAATCACATGCTGTGACTTCTTTTTGTGTATTCTGACCTCAATGTTTCAAAATTCAATAGCTGCATCAGCAGGATTTGTATTCAATGGCCACCACTGTCATCAGTTCCAAGAAATCACCTACAAAGTTAGATCCATTTACTAATATATAATCACAACTCCCATTGTACCTGTCTCATAGTTACTTACAGATATTATACTTGTGGTATTCCAGGGATAAGGAAATACTATGTCTGTGCAAAGTGTTTGAAATACACTAGTATTTTATTTTGGCAGTAAAAATTAAATATAAAGAAAAACTAAGAGAAAGTCCCAAACATTTTTTACTTCAGTTTTACAGGAAAACATTATTTCATTTCTAATAATTAAGTGCTAATAACAGATACAAAGTCAGTGTTGTTTTCCTTTGTATGTTTGATTTAACCATATTATGTAATATGAAAGGTGACAGTAGTCAAACCCCATATATATTATTTATCTCTGCATTTTCAATGTCATACATTATTGTTGCACAAGGGAAAACACAGATGTGTAACAAATTTAAGCAAAGTCTGATAAATAAAGAAGCTGATATCATTTATGTCAAAGATAGATGTTAAGATGTCACTAATCAAAAGTCGAAGGATAATCAAATTTATCTGTTTATGTCTAGCTATAAGTGTGGCTGTAGCTCTGTGTGTGCTTTTGATTTTGCTATCTAACTTGAACTTCTGAAACCTGGGAACAATGACGTAAGAATGCATGCATCATCAAGACTGTCACAAGGAAAGCTTGAGAATCATATTTTATCACTCAAAAAGAAACGTATCCTTAAAACATTAATCTGCAGTTGAAGAAAAGCCCTGATTAAAGGTTCACTGATGACTAGGTCATCTAAAAATATACCTTGATGAATCAAGTTAATGAAAAGAAATACCTTCTAATGGAAAACTAATAAATTTTATATGGAGATTGCAACCTTAAACTATCTGGAGAATTATCAGTTACCTAAAAATAATAGACTGAATGGAGTCCTACCTAGATTGTCTGTACAAGACTGAAGCAAAAGCTCCTGAATTGTACAAGCCCCCTGTTCATGCATAGTCAGATCAGCCTGGTGCCCTGCATCATTCTGCTTCTAACGGTACTGTCACATTGCTTGGTGAAGGATTTTTTTTTTTATATATATCTGTTCAAATGATTTGCTGATGGATTTTCGCTTGGTTACCTGCTCAGACTAGACGGTCACGCTAGATGTCACACCTTGTGGACGCTACGAGCAACCTCAACAGCAGCTTAATTGCAACTCTGAATCAAGATAAATTTAAACCAAGTAATGCAAATAAAGTCATAAAAATAGTTCTGGATTTTCCCCTAAAATACACATCTTTCTTTGTATTCGAACAGTTCTGCTATTTGTCATCAATGAACATTCAAGCTAATGGTATTAAAAGTTTATTCAAACTTACACTGGTAGAAATAATGAAGGAAAGTGCACATGTATTAGAACAGGTGGATTCAGGTCTAAGGTAGTGAGAGTGAAGATAATGAAGGTGGACTCTATCACATGAATTAATTTAATTTATTAGCGGAGGGATAAGTGGGAAATACCTTTATCTTTGCTTGCCTAGCAGCTCTTCTGACATCACTGAATATTCATTCCCAGCACAGAGCATATTGTATTGGACAGAACACAGCTTGGCTGAATAGGATTCTACAGTCCCCAAAACATTTGCCTAAGAGTTTGAGTCAGATGCAAGGATGCAGAATTTGAATCAAAAAAATATTGCCTGCTCTCTGTGCCAGTTTCTCTTTTTTTTTTTTTTTTTGCATTCTTCTGTATACTGTTGGATAAATACTGTTAAATTTAGCATTAAATATTGCACAGATCCCCATGAAACTAATTTTGCATAGAGCTTTTTACTGATTTTTGAAATAACATTATTCAATAACTTCCATAAATTCTTATAAGTGTACTGAATGTGTTCCAGGTACTGTACTTCATCCACACCATGTAATACTACAGGCTTCAGGCAGAGTGGCTATAAAGTTGCCTGGCAGAAAAGGTCCTTGTTGGTTTTGGTTGACAGCTGCCTGAACATGAGCCAGCAACGTGCTCAGGTGGCCAAGAAGGCCAACAGCATCCTGGCCTGTACAAGGACCAGTGTGACCAGCAGAAATAGGGAAGTGATCCTGCCCCTGCACTTCACACTGGTGATGTTGCACCTTGAATACTTGGGCCTATCACTACAAGAGGGATATTGATTTGTTGTAGCATGTCCAGAGAAGGTTGAGGAAGCTGGTGAAGGGTCTAGAGAACAAGTCTTATCAGGAGTGACTGAGGAAGCTATGATTGTTTATCCTGGAGAAGAAAAGGATGAGGGACAGACCTCATTACTCTCTGTAATTACCTAAAAGGAGGTATCAGTGAGGTGGATGTTGGTCTCTTCTCTCTAGTATCACCTGAAAGGACAAGAGGAAATGGCCTGAAATTGTGCCAGGGTAGTTTTAGATTGGATATTAGAAAAAACTTCTTTATGGAACGAGTGGTCAGGCACTGGAATAGATTGCCCACGGAGATGAAAGCGATAGAAGAACCTTCCCTTGGAGGTGTTAAAGAAACTTGAGGACATGGCATTTTGAGACATGGTTTAATGGTCATGGTGGCGTTAGATCAATTGTTGGACTCAATGGTCTTTGAAGTCTTTTCCAACTAAAATGATTCTATGAGTCTATGCGTGTGAAAGTATGATTAATATTTTTGTTTGAATAAAACAAACTATTATAAATTATTCAATGAGAATGCTGTGCGTACAAATAACCATCTGGGCAAAATAATATTTTTTTCAGTTAATTGTCAACACTCACTGCAACAACTATCTCAAATGAAACAGTATTTTGTAGAGTATA
This sequence comes from Indicator indicator, assembly GCF_027791375.1. Classification (NCBI taxonomy): domain Eukaryota; kingdom Metazoa; phylum Chordata; class Aves; order Piciformes; family Indicatoridae; genus Indicator; species Indicator indicator. The sequence goes on from NC_072010.1 coordinate 42,438,011, forward strand.
TGGTTACATGTGCTGGGTCAATTTATTAATAAGAAGGGCATGGTAATGGTTGTCTTAGCTGACAACTACAAACAAAACAAAGCAAAACAAAAAACCCCCCAACAAAACCCACAAAACCAAAACCAAACCAGACCAAACCAGACCAAACAAAAAAAAAAAAATCTAAGGATTATCTAAGGATAATCTATAGAATCCATTTTAGAATGTTGAACTGCCTTTTAGGTGTAGCTGATATTAAAAAAACAAACAAATGAACAAATAAAAAAACCCCAAACAAACAAACAAATAAACCCACCCCACCAAAAGAAAACAAAAACACATTCTTTGTATTTTTCAAATGTTTTATGTAAAATGAGTGGTGGGTGGAACATCAGCAATACCTTTTTGAGCAAAAATGTAATCTGGCATTTGTTTAAGATAGCTCTATGAGAGCTCATCTAAATAAACAGGAAGCTGTCATACCTCAGCTCCTCACAAAGATATTTTTAATCATTAATATTATTGAAATAAACAAATCAGCCAGGTTTCACAATATCCAGTTTCCCGGTCTTCATTATTTTCTTACACAAGCTTCAAACAATTTAACATATTAAATTATTGAAGCTCTACAAATTTACATGCAAATCTATTTTAGCTTCCTGATTGTTCAAAGATGTAAGGATGGATAAATACTTTATATAATTATCTGATACTTAATGCTGATGTTTTCATGATGCTGATTGGTTGAGTTTGTGTCATTAGAATCAAAAGATATGCATGAATTTTTTTATGACTGTCATTAATGATTTTACATTCAAGAAGTACAGATATTACATTGCTATGGTGTGGGTTGCATATTAAGATTGGCAAAAACACATTTCTGTAATGCTAACACTTTAACTTTTTAACACATACCAGCAAAAGCAATATTTATATCTGTCTCTTTTGCTTTAATTATTATAATATAAATATTATAAACAGTGAATATAAACAGTGAAACCAGACACAAAACATATTTTCAGCTTTTTAATTTTCATCTGGCATGTATCTGATATGTTTAATGTATTAAGTAGATGAATGGTTACAAATTTACAGTGTGGAAGACTGGAAGATGCACTCATGTACTCACACTATGAAAACTAATAAACTGTAAATTTGTGCTATAGTTCTTCATTCTTACTTTTCACTAGATACCAGTTTAATATTAGAAAAAGATGTTATTTTTTTCCTGCAATGTTCTCCAGCTTGCAGAATATGTACAACTAAGTGTCAATAAATGATTATTCTAATTATTTTTCATTAGCTACATACGTTTTTATTTGGTAGGACAAACTCTGAACAGGAGCATTGAATTGAATACTGCAGGTTATGGGAAATTATTGTTCTTGCTTAGTTTTGCTATCATGAGGGCTGGAAGTGGCAAACAAAACAAATTCTCATGAAGCAAATTAGAAGATAATTTGGTACAGAGGGGATTTGTGAGGAAAGGTTATCCCCTAAGTTAAATTTCAAAATATTTCTAGTAACAGTATTTTGTGAGATTACTCAAACCCTTTTCTTCCCGAGATCAGACCATAAATAAAAACACATTTTTTTATGTAACTTGAACCTTATTCCTTATTTTGGTACCAAATGGTGTGTTTCCCAATACTACTAATATGTCAAGATTTAGTTTGGAATGATCTCAGATGATTTTAGGCAAATGCAGTATTTATTCTTGTAGCTAGATTACTCTTAAACTACCCATATGTCCTGAGTTAACAGAACCCACTGTCACAAGCCCCTTACCCCCATACAAAAAGGAAGTAAAGTAGCCCCAAAAAAATAGAGGTTGAGACTAAGAGTTTACTGGAAATGATAATATGTACTATTGCCTTATCCTGTTTGCAGAAAAATGAAACAAAACAAAAGTAGCATCAGTGATAAAATGCTCCCTGCACTCCATGAGCATGTAGCAGCCAGCCCAGCTGTAAGGATCAACAACCCAAACACCAGAAACAAGATCCACCAATTGTAACAGGAAGCCTTTCATGTTACAATCTGAACTTCAAGACTCCTGATACTTTGCTCCAGCCAGCACTTTCATGTTGAAGCTGGCATGATGACAACATGGTATTGAACATACACATCAGCAGATTCAACTCAGCCCATGACACCATACTAGGCTGGTAACTTCTAGGATGAGTTACCTCAAGCATAGGTACCAAGTAATCATCTAGTTTACACTGAAAAAAAGTTGAATCTTCAAGCTTACTTCAATTATCCACAAAATTCTTGTATGACGGCTCAAAATAACATTGAAATTTACATAAAAGTAATGGTGCAAATTCATAGTAGTTTTGCTTGAGTTTGGACTACTGTAAGTAAAAATATTCAAATACTTAATCAAATATTGTAAAAAAACCCTCAGATATTCTCAAGGGCAATCTATTTAGCGAGTAATTCAGTTGAAGAGGAATAATGATATTCATTGTAATAACTTTTTCTGAGTGGAAAGATATAACAGCTTCTGTTTCTCAATAATATTTTAAGTCTTTCTCTCTAAGGAGAGGCAGAACATTACTAGCAATTATGCACATATAAACAGTTTCTCTGGATGCTATTAAAAATCTCCAGAGAAACTCTATTAAGAACTGTGCCTAAAGAAGCAAATAGAACTATTTCATAGGACAATAAGGTAATTTGAGTTTGAAGAGATCCAGGACAACCTTCTGCTCAAAGTAGGTTCATCTTTGAGGTCAAACCAACACAGTCAGCTCTTTATCCAGTCAGACCTAGACAACCTCCAAAGCTGGAGACTGTGTATTTTCTGTGGACTATATATGACCTGACTGTCCACTTAGCAAAAAAGTTTCTTCTTATACCCAGTCTGTTTCTTGTTTCACATTATGCCTGTTGTCTCTGATCCTCCCACCATGGATGTCTGGGAAGAGCCAGAATCTGTCTCTCTGACTTCCCTGTAGTTACTGGGCAGCTGTTGTTAGGTGCTTTTTAAGCTGCCTATTCTCCAGGCTGAATGAGCTCCTGTCAACCTTGGAACAAGAGCTTAGCTCTGACCATCTGCTGAACTTGTTTTCTGAACTCTACAGGCATGAAGTTAAATGATTTATTACAGATGTGATCTAATAAGTGCAGAGTAAAGGACGATCATCACTTGCCTTATCTGATGGCTATAATCCAGTTAACACAATCCTTGATGCACTGCCTTATCATTTTCAGCTCAATGTCCCCCAAGACCCCAACAATTTTCTCCAGAGCTGCACCCTGGTCCCTCAGTCCCTCAGCTTGTAACAATGTCATTTCCCTTCCCAGTGGCATGACTTGACATTAGTCCATTTTGAGTGTCATTACTTTAATAACAGCTTATTCCTCCAGTCTGTAATTACAAGACCCATGTGCACAGGCTGAGTACTCTGTTGACTCATTGACTCCAGATATAGAGAATGATCCATCAATCACAACCTTCTGAGCCTAAGCAGCCAATCTGTTTATTTTTTATCTCATTGTTCACCCACCAGCATATAATGCATTAGATTAAAGGGTGCTGTGGAAGACAGTCTCAAACACCTTACTAAAACTGTATTAAAAGGCATTGCATATTATCCACTCATCTATAAACATGGTCATTTAATCATATAGGACATTATGGTTAATAGACATGATTTATACTTTACAAGAAGTTTTATCACACCATACAACCCCTCTGCGCCAGACAGAACTATTCTGGATGATATTTTCCCAGTTTTACACAGATTATATATATTTTCAGAAGTCAGAGGAAAAAAATGCCACTGATCTGGTATGGTCCAGGTTTAGTCTCCATATCTGTTCCTAAAAAGTTTGACAAATACCTCCTAGAGAAATTAACACTGATTTTCTACAGGGAAGTTTACTATGCCTGCATATGTTGTAGTAATTTATGAATGATGCCTCACACTTTAAACAGGGGGTTCTGTTACTGCAAAGTCAAGTCGTTATCAAATATAGTACTAACGAACTGGGATTTTTCTTCCATCAACTCTCCAGTTATTCAGAGTGTTAGCAAGTTATTATTCAGAACAAGAAAGCACAGTGGGGCTTGATAACTATCTGAAATCTAAATTAAATTGGTAGTTACCCAACGTTGGAATTTTTTTCTAATTTCAAACATATACAAAGTAACTGTGTAAGTCTATATTCTCATCATCAGATTTTGCATAGCAGTTAAATAAGTTCTTCCAAGATGTGATCCATCTCTTCTTAAAGTGTTATTTATGCTAACTAGGATTTTCACTCTGTGGAAGTGATTTGTTTTCTTTCCTTTGACTTTAAAGAAAGCATAAGGAACTTTGTTGTCTATGTTAGATGAGCTGAATTCTTCCACTAGACCACCTATATATTATGTGATGAAAGATGCCCAACGCCATAGAACAAGTCATAATATTTTACATAGGCAGCAATAGTTTTTCCCTTGGTATTGCCCCCCTCTAGAAACTCAACAAAACTACCTCAGTCTAAACATGTAACTAAAACTGTATGAGATAGATTGCACTCTAGTCATCCCAGCCCTCTTCAGCTCTGCCTTCTGTGATTCATGCTTATTATTTCCTTTCATTTTAATTCAGCATGAGTGTACTACATCCCTGGCTGGGACGGAATTAACTTTCTTCAGAGAAACACATATGGTGCTGTGTTTTGGATTTGTGGCTAGAACAGTGTTGATAACACACCAGTGTTTTGGGTGTTGGCTGGGAAGGTTTTCTCTTTATCCTATTTTGTCCCTTCAGGAAGGAGGGTGGGAATGAGCAAGAAGGTGAGAGAAGACACAGCTGGGACAGCTGATCAAAAATGGCTAAAGGGATATTCCATGCTTTAAAATATCTGGGATGATGTTGATATGCTTTTTGTTTTGGTGTGGTTTACTTTGTATTGTTGCTGTAATTTAGGGGTTTGTTTTCAGTTTCATTTTGGGGTTTGGGCATTTTTGTTTGTTTGGTGGTTTTGTTTGGGTTGGTTGGTTTGTTTTTTCAGTACATCAATATATTATACCAAAAAGTTAAAGCCCAGATAGAGACCTTCTAGAACTTTCTGGAAATTTACAGCATAAATTATGAGATAGTTGCATAAAAATGTAAAATTCCTGGTATTTTTCCTCCATTAACCTTCATAGTATCTATTCTATGCAACAGTTTTTTAATATTAGGTTTAGACCTAAAACTCAATGAGTGAATGGATTTCTACAAAGGCACTATATAATGGCAAGTGTTTATTAACATCATATGAAGGTTGACACTAACATAATTAAAATGATAGTAAGATGTATCATCAAGTTCTATTTTTTTTTCCTTCAGGCAGAAAAGATTTATGGAAACATCTTTGCAATCTGATAGCATATATGTTAAATTAATGCTCTCTCATTCTTTCATAATCATACTTAAACCTCATCTTTGTAAGTCCAGAAGATTAAATTCAAGGCATACTTTCTGAGTTTCAGATAATTTTCTTTCTGTATAACAACTATTTAAGACAAAGCAAAAATTGTGAATAATGTTATGCAGATGAAAATAATTATTTCATTGAATTGTTAATATCTGAAATGAGAAAGATTTTTAGAGGGAAGCCCACACAAAGAGATCATGCATTTTAGTAGTACTGAAAATATGTGTAAAACATTCTGAAAACCATAAAATTAAGATGATTGAAGATCACTGAAGTCGCCACTGTATGGGGCTTCAAAAGAGAAGAATGGTCAGAGACACACTACCTGAATGTGAAGCCAGTCTGGCCTATCCAGAGAAGAAGGTACTATGTGATACAGTGCAATTCTGAACTGAGGAATGCTGCCTCTTACATCTTTTTGATCTTGGTATCACTTCTAAATTGGGTGCAAGATTTCCAATAAGCATGCAGTCATAACTTCATGGTTTTACATACATGCACATTGTGGTATAATTTATTCTAAGTTTATAATGAGTGTTAATATTGTAGTAGTAATGTTAATAACCATACTGGAACTCTCTGTCATCCATACTAGCTTTCCTTAATATTTTATAAAGCCCTTTTATTATGCAACATTATACTCAGCAATATTTTAAGAAAAGAGGAAGAACACCTAATGAATTTTAATTATTTTGTAAATTCTCTTTTGAAAACACATTACTGCTTAAATTTAAATTTTAAACAAATTTTTAAAATTATTAACCATATTCTACTTCTGTTAATCATAGTGAATGCTACCATGTACCTCACATTAAAAACAGTCTCACAGTAACTTAGGTATTCTGAAATGTACATGGCTTTAATGCAGAAAACACCAAGGGTGAGATTTAAGTCCAGAGTGTGTCTAATTAAATCTAAATGTACAGTTGTCAGATTTTCATGATGGCTAGGTATCTGAGTTGTCATTCAAAGCATAAAACAACTTGATTCATGTCCTAAACACAAAAGCCCCTCAGGATGTCATAGGATATCAGAGCCATATGCTTTAGGATGTCAGACTTTTAGATGACCCCTATGTCACTGGAATGACACTTGAAGAACAGTCCAGATACCCTTAGGTGTTTCAAGTCTTGTGTATGTCTACAATTAGGAAGCTGAATCAAGTCCATGACTTTTTTTCCGCAGAGGAAGTCTACAAAACTGAACTTAGAAACCTAGGGTTCTTTTAAAAGCACTAGACATAAATCCAGCTGATTCTTTAAGAGGTTCCAGTTTTCCATAGGTCCAGTTCTTACTTTCCAGCCTCACAGAGCATGAATTACATATTTTAAAGCTTCTCAAGGCTCATTTTTCAGCAGCTGAGTCATGACTTCTTGACTATATGTTTTATTTCTCTTGGTATCTGAAACATCCTAAGAGACTTGGCAGTTATGACTAACTTATTAAGGACTGTTCTCCATCTGTGAGATTAAGTTGACATACTAGGTCACCTGTTTAGATATATTTAGACATCTATATTCAGCACATATAGACTAGAGTTTAGTTTCCCTCCATATTAGTTAAAAATGGCTTAGTTCTATTTTTTTAATTTCAAGTTTAAGACCAAATATGCAAGTTTTACTTCCTTTCATATAATTTCTCATAGTTTATCACAGGCAAACCACCATTAAAAGTGCATAATGACTGGCAGAAGTATATGATACAATTTTTTATTTTTAGTACGGTTAGGTGCTTCAGCTGTCAGAAGAAATTGCAGAACTACGTGGCAATACATGTGTTAAAAATTTTAAATTAATCCATTTTACTTCAAGTAAGAGTTATCCTTTCTAATTCACTGTGGTTTCAGCATTTTTGTAACAGGAAGTCTCTACCTTTAGAATGTAAAGGGTTACGCTATGCTAAGATATTATATAGAAGTATTTCTTACAAGAAAGTGCATAAACGAATCTAGATTGACAGTGTTAAATTACTTTGTCCCAAGAAAAGATCCTTTGTCCTCAGGCTAAAAGGTATGGAGTACCTGGCAACCACTTTAAAGCAAGGTTGGCTGCATTCATAATACATAACATTATTGCCAAGACTGCTAGGCCCATCTTTATCTATTATGCAACAATCCAAGTGCACTTAGTCTGCATCTATGACTTGACTGAAAATTTCAAAAATGGAAGCTTTAAGTCACACTTTTGTTTCTTGATATACAGCTGTTATGAATAGGAGGAAAATAAGCTGAGGAATTGATAAAAATACACTTTTAAAATTTTTATTTATAAATTAGCTCCACCTGCCTTGTAGTGTAATACAAAATTTATAATAAAGTTTGAATGTTCGGTTTTGAGTTATCTTCACCTTAATAATGGTTGCAAATAATTAGAGAACACTATTTGGAAAAGATAAATCCAAAATTAGCAAATACCCCACTCACAAAAGGAAAGAACTTCCCGGAAACTCAGGAATATTTGTCAGTACTCACCAACACTGTTCACTGACTGTGGAAATGCCTATTAAGGTCCTGTTTCTAGCAGAGAATCCTCTTAAACTGCTGCAGATGTTGTAACCACACATGGGAAGGGAAACCTGAGATCTCTTCTTCTCCACAACTGTCCCATTTTATATATAACCTGAGTTTGTCAAATGTCACAAAAGGAAAGCTTTTCAAACATAAACAGACAATGGAAGTGGGTGCCAAGAACAGTTAACCATCTTTTCCTGTCAAGACTTGTACCCCGTCTCTTACCGTGCCTAGCAGAGTACATGGTTTAGGGGTAGGGGTCGTGTGACAACCTTGGGTGAGGGGAGGTGTCTCACTCCCTGTCTCCCTCCATCCCAGCTTCTCTGCTTCCCCCAACCTGGCTTTGTGGCAGTGGGGAGGGGCTTTGGATGTACTGTCAAAATGGCCAATGAATTTGCGAGGAGGATGAGATCTTAATGGCACAACATGGTTGCAATAACAGTGGAAGACTATTTTAAAGATACTGAAGAGTGGAGAATTCAACATCAAGTGTAGTTTCACTAGTGTTGCCTTTTGAAAGTCTTACTTGCAGTGACCAAGCTCTAGAATTGCACTGAGTCTTGTTGGGTTAGCTGGTTCAAAACAAAAGGCAACCCAAGAGCTAACTAATGTTTACATAACACACTGTTTGTCCCAGTCCTGGCCACCCACTCAGTCACACAGGAGTAAGGTTAAATTGCTTGGCAAAGAGAGTTCTCTGTTCTATGATTAACTAGTGAGATAGAATTGAAATTCTCAAGAATTATGCTACTGAAGTTTATTCACTTCTTTTATTCTGTTGGTTTTCTGTGTGGAAATAGAAGCATAATTTTTACATACTTACCAAAATCGTACTTGTACTATGCAAATATCACAATAAAAAATCCTTAAATTATATTAATTTTAAAAGCTTAAAAAAAAAAACAACAAGCCAACCAACCAAAGACAGTACTATAATTTAAAGCCTGTTTCAGACCTAAGAATTTTTGATGCTTGCTGAATATACACTTAAAATACAATTAAACAAAAAATCCTTGCTAAGTGTTCCATCAAGGTTCAATTTGCAATTTACCAGAAGCTGCTGTTATATAAAAGGGGGCAATTTGCTGTGAGAACACAATTTCTGGCCTTTGAAGAGCAGGGAACAAAAACTGTAAATTGTTTTAGTACTTTGAGATCCTAAGAACAAATATTGTTTGAGTTTAAATGGTAGAAAGTAGATATCAGAATCCTTGAGAGCCTTCAAATGATTAAAGCTGTCTTGCATAACATACCTTTATAAAGAAAACAACTGCTACAGATACAGATTAAGCAGAACATCTTAATTAGCTCATTGTGACTACTTGTCTAGGCATTTAATTAGGACAACTACATCTAGGGAAAATAATCAGGAAATCAATTAAGATTAGAAGCAAAGAGAAGCCTATAAAAGACCTAAAAAGTGGCTCATGAAATCAATGAAAGTTATGGTTAAAACTGACCTCTGTATTTAATTCAGCCAACAACAATGAACTCAGAATCTTGTGCAAGGTTCTGAGTACCAAACTTATATTGCCACACCGGACTACGTAGTCACATTGTTCCATATCACAATTGGATATGGCCTCATATAGTAGAAAGGACTGTATTTGCAAATAATGTTTGATTTTTTTATCTTACATATGAATTAGAAAATTTAGAACTATTAAAAAGCCACATATCTAATCTCTATAGAACTAACCAAACTGTTAATTACCTGTAAGTCAACTGCATACTTTGATTGTTGTGGTATTTGGTTTTCGGATTTTTTTTTGTTGGGGGGGGGGGGGGGCAGGGGGGTGGTGGTGTTTGTTTGTTTGTTTGTTTTTTCCTGTCATGGAACCTAATCTTTCAGTTTTCCAGCTCCTCTTTTTTCCTCTTTTTATTTTAAAAGATTATTAAAAACTACAAGAGTTATTTAGAAGAAAATTATTTATTAATTATACAGCTTCTCCAGGTTTATTCTTTTTTCTTATAGTTCTGAAGTTGGTAACCTTAAAGTAATTGCCCTGAATCAATTATCCAAAGTGTATTACAGTATGCTTTAGTGCATTTACTATTTTACAGTTCAGTTTTCTTAAATAAGAGTTCCTTAATTTTACAATACATTTACTTAGCTAGTCTACTAGATCTGAGTTTATTGAGTTTTAAAATACTTCATAGAATATTCAGTGTAGACAGGTTGAGGATGTGGATTTTATTGTCATTTTTTGAATGGTTATTTTATTTTTTTCTTTTGTATTAGGGATTTTCATTTCAGCACCATTTAATACATGAGCAAATTGGGACTACATAATTTAGTAGGTACGGTGTTTATTAGTATTTTTTAATGCTGGTAGAGGATTCAAAAACAGTGCTAGAAGTGGATGAAATGTTAATAAAATGCTTTGAAGTACTGCCCTGCATAATTGCTGCACATTATTGCTCTCAGCATTTTGTATTTTCAAGCTTTGAAAAGGCTTATTGCTGTATTAATTTCATAGAAGAACAAACTATTTTATTTGTGATTTCAAAGTTTTAGCAAAGAAATATAATAATTTCAAAGTGAACAAACAGTCATCTTGATCTCTGCAACTAATAAGGCAGGGTGCTTCCCTACTACTAGACTAGTAGGGAATAACTTCAGGCTTTCTGGTCTGAATACATGCCCTGACCTCAGTGACCCGAGACAGATACATGCATCAAGAGTCCTTCCTCTTTTTCCCAAATCATTAATTGAACACAAAGAAATCAGGAGATGATGAACTTGACAAGATCTACAACTGGCTCCAGCTCCTCTCTCTGTGTAGATAGTCCAGTCATATTCCGCAGTTTCCTAAAACTGTGTATGCACTTCTCTACACAAAAAAAAAAAAAAGGTCAAAATGTGCTGTTATACTCAGAAAACAACTGCCAAATTAATATTTCTTATTGTGAATTTACAGGAATAAAATAATGTCCAAATGACTTAATCAGTTTCTTGCGAAAAGGTATTGCTGACAGCCCCAGCATAACGATAGCCTTCTAGACAACAGTGTGGATCAGTAGACATTATTTTTTTCATTTTTATCTTCTATGCCTGCTACTAGAATTGCAACAATGCCTGCTGTCTGAAAAATTAGAGAACTGAACCTTTTCACATTATTTTCACTGTAGGCTAATGAAAATATGGGCATGACATCCTTAAAATTGTTCTTGCTGAACAGTCCCAGCAGTGACAGAACAAGAAAATGCAACCTTCCCCAGATATTTCATTCCATTTTCCTTAAGTTTGTTAAGGAACTATGTCAAGGCAGGATAGACATTCCTTCCAATTAAACAAAATATTGCATTCACTTGAATGGAAGTTCCTGTTTCTAGCAGAATTTATGGAAACAAGTTGAAAATTGACAATGCCCCATCTCTGGAATCATTCAAAGTCAGGCTACTGGGTTCTGAGCAACCTTATGTCCCTGCTCATTTCAGGGATTGGACTAGATGACATTAATGGTCCCTTACAACCCAAACCATTCTATGATTCTGTGAATATAAGAACCAGTACTAACAATAGAAGCACATGTCTCTTTTGGCTTCTCTTTTTATAGTACATAGATTAAAATAAATACAAAACTGTTATCCTCTCTTCATAAATCGTAAAAAAATTGACTGACCTTTTCTATATCAGTAATTCCAACTCTCATTGCTCGCTTAGATTTTAAGTAGCACCCACAATTTTCTTTTTATACTGCCCTGAAAGTGAAGGAAGCACCTTAACGTCTACAATGATCTCACTCCTTTGAAATCACAAAATGCAGAACCCAATTGTTTACTAAGTTAACTGTCAACTACAGTCTACTATTTCCTTTCTAGATTTCACAAACTTCTTGTGTGTCTTTCTGTATCCCCGTCTTCTCATATTTCAGCTTGTGATACTCTGAGATCAAAAGTGATTTTTCATGTTTTTGCTTGCTCTACAGAGCACAAAATGCAACAGTGCTTTCTTGTAGACAGTGTTATTTGATGCTAATACATTTATACATAGCAGTAAATTTGTTTATTGTAGCTTACTTTTTACTCCAAAAAATACATATAAGAATAATGTGTGACCTGTCAGATATATGAACATCTTATTTTTACAGCCATACTGAAGAACATGGAACATAGTTATCATATATTTATGATTAACAGAATCTTTTTTCCAGTAATATGGAACCAGATAGCCACATAATATTAAGTTCCAATTCACACAAGAATGTTTTTAAATAGACTGCAGTCCTTAGACCTTCCTTGGAAAATTAGATGTAGAAAGAAAGAATTACATGATTTGACTCATATAATCATAGAATCAGTCAGGGTTGGAAGGGACCACAAGAATCTTCCAGTTCCAACCCCCCTGCCATGGACAGGGACACCCCACACTAGATAAGCTGGCCAGAGCCTCATCCAGCCTGGCCTTAAATACCTCCAGGGATGGGGCCTCAACCACCTCCCTGGACAACCCATTCCAGGGTCTCATGGTGAAGAACATCTTCCTCATGTCCAGTCTGAATCTCCCCACTTCCAGCTTTATTCCATTCCCCCTAGTCCTGTCACTACCTGATATCCTAAAAAGTCCCTCCCCAGCTTTCTTGTAGGCCCCCTTCAGATACTGGAAGGCCACAAGTATGTCACCTTGGAGCCTTCTCCAGACTGAACAGCCCCAACTCTTTCAGTCTGTCCTCAGAGGAGAGGTGCTCCAGCCCTCTGATTATCCTGGTGGCCCTAATGTCGTTCTGGAGAAACTTATCAATTTGCAGTCAATTGTACTTATTCACTATGTAAAAGTGAGAAAAATTACTGCTTCTTATGAAGTCTATGTATTTAAAAACCTAAAAAGGTGATTTATGATCTAGAATCTGAACTATACTTGATTTCTAGGGTTAGATAATTGTGTGGTGGAATACAGGGGAAAATACATTGCATATGATTCATGAGTGCGACAAAAAAATATCTAAAGTCTTTTCAAAGGTAATCCCTAATAAAACAGGAGTGCAAGCTGAGATTTACTTGGCAAAAACAATGAGTTTTCAGTATCACTAGAATCAGCATTTAAAAAAATATTTGAAGTAGAAAAGCATAATTTATTTCAATTTCAAATTTACAAAAGTTGCTCCATTAAAAATATTCCAACTTATGTAAGTTCTTTTTTTTGTTTGTTTCCAGTATGATCATTAGAGAAACGGTACAGCACCACAACCATTTAAAACTTTTATAAGCGCCTTCTATTTTGTTTCACTCTTATAACAAGAAAAAAAAGAAAAATATTTCCAATTCAAACTACAGGCTATTCAAACACTTCAGTTATGTTTCATAATTGCAGACTCCTTCAGCTACTGCTTTTGTGTGAAAGATATTCTCCCTGTAAAAATCTATATGCACACAAAAATAAGCAATAGAATGCACATGATCGTATCTTATATAGATATGTAATGCTAATCAATACAGTGAGCATAGTCAATATAAGATAGGCATAGAATTTCATAGTTTCAACAAAAATTAGAAGATTCAGAGAATAAGTATAAACAAAGTAAGATGGCAAGAAATATTTAAATCTCAATTTTGATACTGTAGTTATGAGTTAGACATTTAATTATCTATCTAATACTTCAACACACCAAATATATCTATTAGAGTTCAAGAAGAAATATTTCACCACATTTCAGCAATTTGAAATTACTGCCATTCGATCTTCCCTATGACTGAAGAAAACTCTGTGTTTTCAGTGGAGTCCCTGAATATAAGAAAATTGTCAGCTCCCACAAGTCTCAATGCATTCTGTGCAGTTTGCCAGTTTCTTCTATGAACTAGTTTCTTCCATCGGGCCTGATTGTTCCCCACCTTATACATTTGGACTCACATCCACCTTGGCTTCAGCTGCTGTAACAGAATCTTAACCTTAACCTCAGAACCAGTAACATAAAAAGGGCTGTAAACTTTTTAATACCTGTTTTAGCATGAAAATTCTTTCTGTACTGTTGGACTGATTATTCAGGGACAGAGAAATGGGAGTTGAAAGCTCCTTTCTAGCAGTAACAGTGATGAGTTCTCTAGCACTCTAATTTATGGCAGTTCAGTAATATTCTAAACATTATACAGTAGTTATACAATCATTCTCTTTATTTAATCTTTGAGTATAGTAATTTCTTTCCTGCTTCTCACATTTTTTTCTATAAGTCATTAGCATCTCCCTTAATTCCTTAAACTGCTCTGCTTCTAACTGTGATGTGTTCCCCTTTTAAGCTATAACTAAACTATAAAATACTTAAAGTAGGCCCTATGCCTTCTTTAATTAATTTCTGGATCCATGTTTAACATAATGGAAAAGCAGATCTGTTCATTCTTTCCCACAAGGTAGCTGTAAGAGTAGATCACTTTTTATTGGAAATGGCTGCCATCAGGTGATAATCACAGGTGAGTTGTAGCTAAATAGGTCAGAAATGCTTCCTGGAAAAGTTGTTTCAGAATCTGTGGGAAAAGATAGGATTTCCAAGTGATTTATTATGGACAGGTCCACTTTGTTACAAGAACAACAGTTCCTTGCATCTGACAATTTTATGTTAGGACTAGAGAAGAACATTGAATGAAGCAGGGTATTTTTTAATGGGTAATAAAAAAAAAATCTAAAAAGAATAAAATTTTCATCATTCTTTAGCCAATAAAAAGAAACCTTGGAGAAAAGGAATAAAGAAATGTTTTATTTTGTCTTCTTTTACAAGCTGTTAAGTATTCAGCTGATGTCTTGGTAGCATAATGTTTTGCTGCATTTGAGATTTCTGGAAGTAAAGACTGGACCTTGGATTTATAAAGGTAGTTAAGTACCTGGCTCCTGTTGATTCAGAGGCCAATTCTTTGCCTAGGTAATTTGTTCTAAATGAATAAGGTCAGAAGTTGCAGGCATCTCATTTCAGTGTAGGAAAAATTAAGATCATAGATAAAGTAGTTTGGTGTCCACTTCTAGCTGCAGCTTGTGCATGAAATGCTAAAAAAAACCCCTACTCAGTATGTACAGGAATAGCATTTGTTGCTTTAGAGGCTTTGTATAGACAACAAAGGATATAAAAGTGCACAAAAGGTCTCAGAACAGCCTGACATCAGGAGAAGTTTCTAAGGTAAAGTCCTGTAAATATATGTACAATTGGAATATAAATGTTCCTTTACTGATACGTTTTTTTAAACTGGCAAAATATTCATTAGCTATGGAAGATTTTAGGCAAGTTTACTGACAGTTACATCTCTATGTGGAAACTCTTTTGAATTAACATTCAAACTAGTAAAATATCTGTAATCATTTGGCAGAGCTCTACCACATACTCTTTTGAACTATTTTTTTCATGCTACACCAAAGTATTTTCAAACCCACAGTGCATTTCAATCACCATAATTATCATTTTATGCCTTTTTAGTGGTTCATATTGTAGAGAAGAAATATGTAAGTAAGAATTTAATTTTCTGCTCCAGGAACAAGCTGCAGAGAACTCAAAATGTTTCCTTTCTCTGTCTCAGATTTCCCATGCAAACCTTGAGCCAGACCAAGGCTAAATATTATCCTCTGTGTTGTTCTCTATGTGTATACTGATGATGCCCATGATTTTGCTGGCTTTGTTTTCTGCCACCACAGACTGATTTCAGAGCACTGCCGCAGTTTGGCTCCAAAGGCATTTTCCTCAATTGCAGCTGCCAGATCTGATTTTATCATCACATGGGTGCTTTGCAACAAGTTTTAGTTATCGTTTTCCCTAATTGCATCGCTTTATGTTTATTCATGCTGAAGTTTAGTTTGAAAAAATTCTAGACTCATTCATAGGACTGGAGATTACATTGGCCACTCCATTTGTCAGAGTGGTGATATCAGTGCTGAAACTACTGTTGTCTCACTGTAGCTCTTTTTAAGAACAAGCTACATAACTTGGTCATCAGTTATGCAGTTTCACATTGGATGGTTGTCAAATATCTCAGGTAGAGATACAGAGCCCTGATGACTTACTATCCTCTAACTTCTCTATTTGTAAATATTTTCTGTATGTTTCAAATTGATCTAATTTCCATGACCAGTCTTCTAGAAAGACTATGACAGTTATGGGTATACACATAACAATAAAAACAATCCAAAGAACCTACTTTTTATCTGGGCTTTTTATCTCTAACTTTAGAAATTGTAAGAATTATTGCTCTTAAGCTATTATGAGCTACCATTCAAATTGAAATTCCTTTCAAACTAGGAAAACAAAATAGCTGAGCTCTGATTTTTCAGATGTGTTTGTTTGTTTGTTTTACAGTTTGGAAAAATAGTAGATGCATTCTTTGAACATATTTGAAAACAGAACTGTACTGCTACTCCTTTTTACTCATTAGTCATCCACATTTGTCTCCTTTTGAATCACACTTTATGAAGATATTGAAATTAATTTTCAAAAAATGCACATAAAAAAAGTTTGCAGAGCTGAAGATAAGACTGTACAAATATTACAGTAATTTAAAGAACAAAAACTTTAATGACTATTATAATTTCATTGCTGTTGTGAATTTAATTACTAATTATTATGTAATTATAATTCAGCATACTGACTGGAAAAAAATGGAAAAAAAAAGAAACAACAGCTGCTTTTCTGAAAGAATTCTGATTTGTAGTTACCTGCTGTTTGATAGTGGTTTGTTTGTTTTCAATACTGATATATACAAAAGGACTCCAAAACTTGACAGTTACCCTTTTTTGTTTCTTGATTTTTTTCTTTCTGTCAGTTTTTCTATGGGACTGGAGAAAGTTAAGCTGTTTACTTAAACAATTCCTTCCATTATGAGAAGCATAATACTACCTATATCATCAAGCTGGTGAGTATGTTGGATAACACCATCCAAGCCATTCCTCCCTTTTTGCTTCATTCTTCCTGTCTCTTTTAAAAGACAGAAAAGTTACTGCCTTTCTGTGTAAAAGCATACAGATACTTACTGATATAAACTTCTGTCAGTAGTGCAAAGAATACTATTTTAATCATTATCACAAAAAGCAGCAAAAATATCACTTTCTTGTAAGAAAGCGACACCAGATATACTAAGACAGGATTTACGTATACATTTTATTTCTCTGTGAATGATTGAAGGGAACTTGGTATCATGCCCATTTTTAGGAGGAAAAGAAGTTTGGATTGATGGGAACCTTACTACTAGACAAAACTAAGAATTGTAAATTTGAATATACTTGTAACAGTAGCAAACGGTAACAAAATCATTGTCTGACAAGCAGTGTACTTCTCTTTCTCCAGGAAACTGGGAATTAATATTGGTTGGAAATATTCTATCATTTCCAGTACTTATATGAGACTTTGTGCAGGTGCAGCTTAGACTTAGAGGACTATCTGTCTTGCTCTGGTACAGGGCAAGTGCCTAGGATGGTGGTCACCCCTGCTGTTTTGGAATTTCAGCCCCAAACAAGTGCAAAATCCTGACAAACTAGTGAAATGCTTGGGGAAAGTATGTTGTCAGCTCAGAAGTTCCTGAGACACAGAAATCACTGGAATGTGTTGAGTCCTTCTCATCAGAGAAGGAGTTCAGAGTACTCAGGGCCAATAAAAGGTCTCTGAACTTACAGGCAGACTGGCAAGCACCGTGGCTACACAGACCACAACAGCAGGCATGGCAGCTGCACCAGAGAACCAGCCTGTGCCAGTATCCAGAACCCCTGTATGGAAAATGAAACATACAAGGAAAACAGCTCTTCTGGCAAAGGATGAGAATGAATCAAGGTCATCATGGGAACAAGAGAAAGAGCCGGGAGTGGTCACTCAGTCTTTATATCCAGCCTTGGAAGATGGCCAAGGACAAATGGATGAAATGACTAGCAGTCATTGTGTTACTGTCCCTCCCATCTGTGAGAGGGAGTGGGGGGCTTGTGAGAGCAGGCTGTGCTAAACCAGGACAACGGTCAAGTAGCTACTCTACTATGGCACTAAGTTAACAGCTCTTATACTGGGTAAGAAAATGAATGCAAACAATGTCATATTGTACATACAAAGTACATACATTGAACTACCTAGAAGTTAACCATTGAGCTCACTCTGCCTTATTTTTAATGGGAATCCTTCTGGATTTCTAGAATGCAATCTGCTTACTAGATTTCAGCCTCCTAAAAGGTTATTAAAAAACAATCCCCTTATTGCATCTTCATTTTCACAAATATGATATTGACACGTTTGTTGAGAAATGTGTTGTACTGTGTGTATGTCTTATCCGGACAGCAAGGGAGGAAGCCCAACTAATATACTGTCTGACTTGCAATGTTTGAATTAAGTCCCCAGAGTTTTTGCTCTGTTTGGAGAAACAGTCGACCTGCCACAAAGAGGAAGCTCTGCTTCTCCTAGTATAAAGATCTCAAGGGCATGAATCCAGACCTTACCTAATTCACTTCGTTCAGAACTTACTTATGTTCGGCATCTCTTTTTTCATCTGAAGTTCAAATAACAACACTCAGTGTAAATGAAGAGAGAGACTGGTGAGCTAATAATAGAGGTTAAGATGGATATTTTAAGGACTGAATTGAAGAGCCAAGATAATCGATGAATTCTTCAATTATGTTTTGAAATCACAAGTTTTCACCATTTACGGTACTCAGGTGCTTTCTTTTAATATCGTGAATTAAACTATAATTTAACCACACACTCTTGTCCTGAACAAGAGAGAAGGCATTTCCCAGGTGACAGTTCAAACAGAAGGTGATCTAAATGTTTTCAAAACGATGTTTCTCTAGAGGCTGTTATCAACCTGACTCTTAATGTCCTGACGTCTGTACTCCATGTACTGCTCTGGATAGACAAGTATGGCTATTCTGTGAAAGAGCAACAGGGAAGGGGTGATAGAGCAGACTAGCAATACTTATTTGTTTTTTTTTTAAGTTACCTAGTAGCACCCTTGACTTTTTTATTTAATTAGGAACTGAGAAATGCTACAACATTCTGAATGGGATTTGTTTCCCTAAACTTATATGCATCTATAATGTAGATGTAACTAGATTTGCTAGAGATTGAGGGCTCACTTCACTTACCTTTGTATAGGTGTCTAGTCTCATTGAGATATTCTAAAGTATGCAAAATACACCAGGGGAGTTGGGATTGATAACTGTGAGTACCTGGGGAAAACCTGACCTTCTGCAGTAATAGCTTACATTGAGTATGGATGGCAAGGTTTTGGCACAGGGGAGGGAGGCTGCAACGGTAATCTCTGTGAGGAGAATGTGGGACTGCCCCATGCCAGACATGGGTAGTTCTACTCAGTTCCAACACACCTATTGTATGTCAGAGCTGAGCCCCTCATCTGAGTTGGCTTTTCTGAACCAGTCAGAACATGTGGCCCCTTTTACCTATCATGGTAATTGGTAAACAATCTCCATGTCTTTATCTCAGCCCATGAGCTTTTTCGTTCTTATTTTCTCATGAGCAACTGAATTAATATTTTAATTCTTACATTCAGTATTATCTAAATATTTGCTTAAATTACCAAATGGCATGTAATTTAGACTGGGATTATTTTAGAATCCTGTGTTCAGGCAGCTGAATTGCACCCTTATACTAATCAGCTGAACTAAATCCTATCTTCCATGTGATTTACTGTATCGATTCATGTCAGTTCTAATCCCAGAGGAACATGCTTGACTTCAGCTAGTTGGGTATTCTGGAATAAGAAATTTTCCATGTCTGCTTATAAAAGTGTCCTCTTAGAATTAGTTAAACTGATTATCAATTACACCCAATAGTGCAGAACAAAGAGAAAAAGATTAACTTGGATGGTTGTCCTATAGCAGATCTGTGTTCAAATCTCCTGGGTTAAGAAAGTGAAGTGACAGATTTCTACTTTCCAAGTGTTTAATTAAGTACAAGAAATACCTTTTTTGTTGGTTTTTTTTTCATTTTTTAATAATAAAATACAGCGCAAGGCTTGGTGTCTGGGTGAAAGAGAATTTATTTGGTTGGTAGTCTCAAAATGTCCACTTACAACTTGTCTATCACCTTGATTTTCCCATTTCCCACTTATTTGCTTATTCAGTTCTCTACTCAATAATGTTTTGTGAATTCTTTCTTTGCTGTCTGAAGACTAAGAGACAGTGTACAGTCATCCCTTTCTGTGTTGTCTTATGCTTCCAGTGTGTTTACAGCTCTTAGATAAGCAAGAAAAGAAAGGTATTGATCTTTGTAAATGCTTGCAGAGTAGCCATCTTCAAAGACTCCAAGACAGAATATTTGTTCCACAAGAGTCTACTGGACAAAACAGGCAAGAAGAATCCTCTTTATTCTAGCTGCCTGTTAATTTATCATAGCATCGGGAGTTCACAATGCATAAGGAATAATTATCATAGTTTTACTTAGCATCTGTAAGGTTCTTTCATACTTAGAAGCAGAAGTATTGTATTAAAAACAAACAAACAAAAACAACAAAGAAACAAAACAAAACACAAAAATCCCCAAACACAACATATTTATCTCTCTATTACAATATATGAAAAGATTGTACTTTACTTGTGACCATCAGAGAGAGGCCATGAGGTAGAGGTAAAAGCAATTATTTGACTTGTGATTGTTGTCTATCAATCTCTTCAACAACACTCCTTTTTTTCTCTAATTCTCCTACAATATACAACAAAATATGGTGTGGCATATCATTAAAGAGCTTTTCATGTTTTCCATTTAAACACTGACTTTGCTAGATAAAATGTTTGGTGAACACTAGCATATAGCTTCCCTTCAGTTACAACTAAAGGAGAAGAAACAATTTGTTCCTCAGTTTAGATAATCATATATTTCACTCTCTAGGGTGCAATAACATCATTGAAGTTTATGATATGAGCAATTGGATGTTATTTAACCTTTGTAATGTGTTCACCTTGACTGGCTGCTAGACAACAGTCCATGCATTTGCTCAGTCTTCATGGTCAATGGGACAGAGAGAAAAATTAAAAAAAATTTCTCATGGACCAATATAAAACTAGAGTTATCATTTATCAATTGCCATCCCAGGGAAAATCGATTCATATTTCTTTATTCCCAATCAAAATGGAGCTGGATGGTGAGAAACAAATTAAAAAAAAAAAAAAATCTGCCCCCATCACAGTCCTAGATTAAACTTCACTCTTTCCCTCCTGACTGCTCTACCTCCCCCTCACCAGATAGTACAGGAGGAATGTGTAATAGGGGTTGTGGTCTATCCATTTAGTTCATCTCTGCTGCTCCTTCTCCCTCACACTTTTCCCCTCCTCTAGCATGGGTCCTTGTGGTGTTTTGGCTGGGATGTAATTAATTGTCTTCATAGTAGCTAGTATGAGGCTATGTTTTGTATTTGTGCTGGAATCAGTGTTGATAACACAGAGATGTTTTAGTTATTTTAGTTATTGCTGAAGAGTGCTTACACAGAACCAAGATCTTTTCTACTTCTCACATCACATTGCCAGAAAGCAAGCTGGAGAAGAAGAAGAAAATGGAAGGAACATAACCAAAGGCATATTCCACACTGTATGATGTCATGCTCAGCATATAAAGCTGGGAGAAGAAAAAGGAAGTGAGGGACATTTGAAGAGATCATATTTGTCTCTATTTACAGGCATAAGTAACCATTATGCCTGATGGAGACCTGTTTTCCTGAAGATGGCTGAACACCTGCCTGCAATGCAAAAGGAGTGAATATATTCCTTGTTTTGTTTTGCTTTGCTTCTCGATGTGGCTTTTGATTTCCTTATTAAACTATCATTATTTCAACTCTTCTGATTCTTTCTCCCATCCCAGAGGGACAGGTTTTGGCAAGTGGCTGTGTGGTGTTTAATTACCAGCCAGGGTTAAACCACAACAGTTGTTTTTGTCAATCAATGTGGAGGTCAAAGGGTTTGAGATAATGGCAGATTTTACTGAAACATGCTAGATCAAAATTAAAGCTGTTATTGCTGTTTAACTATTAATTGGTAGGCTTCTGTGTTTGCCTTACTATATATTAGAGTCTAGTGCTTGCTAATAGCTGCTTATTGCTTTCACTTGCTGTACTGATGTACTGCTGATCATCTTACTCTGCTGTACAGGGAAACATTTTGATACCAGTAATGCACCTGAGATTCCAGATGGCCAGGGCATTGCTGCTGTTTCTGTGACGCTGTACTGGACAGGATGAAACTCCAGTGGGAATTTGACCTGTGGAGGAATCTCCATATATGAGCAGAACAAACTGAACTGTCTGGATGTGGTAAGCTCATAACAGATCGGGTACATCTCAAAGTGTCTGTAGCCATGGTTGTGCCTGTGATGCAGCAGGTATACCTCTGAAAGGGTTGTGGCTGAAGGATAAGTCCATGCTGGAGAAGGTACACCTTGAAGCATCTGTGGCTATGCGTGTGTACTGGTTAAACCATGGAAGTCCTTACAGGCTGCAGTTACTTCAGGAAAAAGTATCCTCCATCATGATCTCTCATGATCTGAAGGCTGGAGTTCCATCAGGGCAAATCCACTTGTTTGGATATAGTGTACTCTAGCAGCTTCAGGGAACTCTGCTCCAAATCTAGCATACCTCCTCCTTCTCTCACCTTGTTTACCCCAGCACTGTTTCTCATGCCTTTTTCTTCACTCCTTACTGCTTCTGTGCCATTTTCCTCCCTTCCTTAAACTAGTTTTTCCTGAAGCAACGCTGTCTTGGCTGATCAGCTCAGTTGTTCCCTGTGATAGGTTGGTTGGACCCTGCTGGAACTGATTGTCTGTCATGCACCAACCTTAGCTTCTCAGAGAGGTCACTCTGCAGGCTCCCTACTACAAACACCTGGACACCTACACTGAATATATCCTTTTTCTTTTTTGTTAAGAATTCTAATTACTGTAGTTTTTCTGACAGGAACTTAGAATATGAACAATTCAGGAGACACTTTTTAAACTTTATCAGGAACCCATATTTAAATCAGTGTTTGTATCTAAAGCACAGTTGTTATGGTTTAAAGCTTTACCTGGAGTCCAAAAGCCAAAATGGAACACATTTAGATTTCCTCCCCCTCTCCCTTTTTCCCAGTAGGGTAAAAACAAATCAGGCAGGAGAAAGGAAAGGTGAAATCACAAAAGAAATGGTTTGGAAGTAAAAAGGTAAATTTTAACAAAAATTATACATCATTTGAGTAACAGAGAAGGTTACAAAAGGTGTAAGGAAAAGGGTAAATAGAAAAATATACAAAACCAGGCCCAGCTGGTATTGGATTCCCTTGATGCAAATAGATTCTGTTTGGATAAGGTCCTTAGAAGTCTCAAAGCAACATGGAGGCAGATCACATGGCAACTCAGGAAGCCGGAGAAGCAGGGACCCTTCCATCAAGCAGGAGAGTCAGGGGTAAAAAGAGCAAACAAAAAACAAACAAACAAAAAGACCCCTTTAAATAGGCTTGCTGGACAGGAAGGGGAAGTGGAATAGATCTTTGACGCAGGGGATTCCTCTCCCTCAGAGGAGGAAAACAAAATCTTTCTCTCTGCTCACCTGGATCAGGTTTCTTCTGTCCACCTGGGGCCTGGCTTCTTTTCAGCCCCCTCCATGGATGGGTGTAACCTGACACAACTGTGTACTTTGACATTAACCCAAGCCACTCAACGTGTTGTTTTTTGATTTCTGCAAAAATAACTCTCTGTAAGAGCTTTAGAAATAGTTTTTTAAAAATCATCTATTTATGCATATGTTTAATTTCCCATTAATATCTACAAATAAATGAAATTCTACTTAAGTCATTTAAGGATGTGAAAATTATAAATGCAATTGGAGTTTCAGCTGCATAAGTTTGCCAAACCAAGGATGCCTAGATTATTGACATCTACTCAGCCTAAGTGCACTGTGACAACTAAATAACAACTGGAAGTTACTATTTTAACATAAAGATATTGCAAAGCCCTATCTACACCAAGACAAAATCAAGTTATCTTCCCTGATCCCAAGCAGGTATTTTCACTTTAAAGAACTTATGACTTTTTTAATTATTTTTTTTTTACAGTGCTAGTTGTTCAAACACTCCTTTGTATCCTACACAATTAGCATTAACAAAATGTTTTTCCCTGAAAAAACATAGTGTTAGAGTTCTTTTATGCCTTTGGCTAAGTGGCTCCTAGCACCAAATAAAGACTATTCACCTTTCTCAGACATGTATCTGAGGGATTTCATGCACCATTGAACAACCCCAAACCCTTGAAACCAGTGGGAAAATTTGGAACAATATAGACTTACCCTCATTGGATGCGCATCACATTAGGGAATATTTAACACAACTGAACATATATAAACCTATGACACCTGCAAGTACTAACAGAATTGCCTGATACCACTGTGAGGACACTGTCAGTTATCTTTTCAAGGTCATGACAACTCCTGAGAACTAAAGAAAGATTTGTGGCTGTTCAGTCTAGAGAAAAGAAGGCTCTGGTGAAACTTTATAGCTACATTTCAATATCTGAAGGAGACCTGCAGGAAAGCCAGGGAAGAACTATTTAGAAGGGCTTGTACTGCTAGAACGAGGGGCAATGATTTTAACCTGGAACAAGGTAGAGGAAACAAGGTCCAGAGGAACCTTGACAGGCTGGAGAAGTGGGCACAAGCCAACCTCATGAGGTTCAACAAGACAAAGTGCAAGGTCCTGCATCTGGGTGGAGTCTGTCCCAAGCACAAACACAGGCTGGGCAGTGTCTGGCTAGAAAGCAGCCCTGAGGAGGGGGACTTGGGGGTGTTAGCGGACAAGAAGCTCAACATGAGCTGCCAATGTGCACTTGCAGCCCAGAAAGCCAACCAGATCCTGGGCTGCATCAAGAGAAGTGTGGCCAGCAGGTAGAGGGAGGTGATTCTCCCCCTCTACTCAGCTCTGGTGAGACCCCACCTGGAGTACTGTGTCCAGTTCTGGAGCCCCTATTACAAGAGGGATATGGACATGCTGGAAGGTGTCCAGAGAAGGGCCACCAGGATAATCAGAGGGCTGGAGCACCTCTCCTATGAGGACAGACTGAAAGAGTTGGGGCTGTTCAGTCTGGAGAAGAGAAGGCTCCGAGGTGACCTTCTTGTCGCTTTCCAGTATCTGAAGGGGGCCTACAAGAAAGCTGAAGAGGGACTTTTTAGGATATCAGGTAGTGATAGGACTAGGGGGAATGGAATAAAGCTGGAAGTGAAGAGATTCAGGCTGGACATGAGGAAGAAGTTCTTCACCATGAGAGTGGTGAGAGCCTGGAATGGGTTGTCCAGGTAGGTGGTTGGGGCCCCATCCCTGGAGGTGTTTAAGGCCAGGCTGGATGAGGCTCTGGCCAGCCTGCTCTAGTGTGAGGTGTCCCTGCCCATGGCAGGGGGGTTGGAACTAGATGATCCTTGTGGTCCCTTCCAACCCTAACTGATTCTATGAGTCTATGATTCTAAGATGATTCTAGATTTAGGTTAGACATAAGGAGGAAGTTCTTTACAATAAGAGTGGTAAAATACTGGAAGAGTCCACTCAGCAATGTAATTGAGGTTTCATCCATGAAGATATTTAAGATTAGACTTGATGTGACCCTGTATGTTGTCATCTAATTAGAGCTGTCCAGGCTCAGTGCAAGAGGATTGGACAAGATGACCTTTGAGGGTCCCTTCCAATCCGATGCAATAGGTGAATCTGTGAAATATCACTCTAATCATTGAGAAGAGCAGAAAGGAGTATTTGGGGAGGTACAGTCCAGTCAGCCTCAGCTTGTTCACTTGACAGATGATAGAGAAAATAATCATTGAAACCATTTCTGAACACATGAAGAACAAGAAATTTATTGGGAGGAATCAGCATGGATTTCAAAAGCGGAAATAATTTATGGCCAACCTGGTGGCCTTCTACAAGAAACGTAGTAGCTGGCTGGCTGGCTGGTAAGATGGACAGATGGATAAAAGGATAGCCATAGATGTTGTTATCTTGACATTAGTAATCCTTTTATCAATATGTTCCAGTAATAGACTCATAGATAAACTGATGAAGAGTAGACCAGATAGGTGGACAATGAGGTAGACTGACAATGAGCTTGAACTGCTGATTGCAAAGGGTGATGATGATCAGTAGATAAAGACAACATGGAGTTCAGTCTTTAATGGTGTGTCAAGGGTTGATACCGGGAACAATACTTTCTGACTTCTTCATTAATGACCTGGATGATGAAACCAAGTACACCCTCTTCAAATACACAGATGACATACAAATCCAAGAAGAGTAGTTGGTGCAACATATGGTTGTAGAAGATGCTGCCATTTTGACTTCAATAGGCTGGAGCAATAGGCAGAGAGGAATTTAATGAAATTCAACAAAAGGTAATGCCAAGTCCTACTACTGAAGAGTAATAATGCCATGTTAACCTCCTGGAATGCAGCTATGCAGAAAAGACATGGTTCCTGAAGAAAAAATTTGAACAAGGGAAAGTTGAAGAAGTATCTTCTCAATGTATACAGAAGAGAGTAAAGAAGACAGAGCCAAAGTGTTCTTTGGTTGTCCAGTGAAAAGAGGAGATTTGTTTAATATATTTGTCAATTATCTGCATTGAGTGCTCCCTTAGTGATTCTATGATTAATGTTAACATTAGGAAACATTTGAAGTCATGCTACTGTGTTTTCCCTGTTTCTTACCACAGAAGTCATAATCCTTTGTGTCACCTTTAAAATCTCTAATTTAATCACGTATTACCATATTCTTTTCAGAAAAAAAACAAAGTCTATTTAAGAAATCAAGCCATGGTGGAAAAAACCTGAAACCATAATTTTGAAGTTAATCTGTGCTATCATTGTTAACTATTTGGTTGTGATGTGACGGTATACTTCTAAAGACAACCCTGTGTACTCCTGTTTTTCAAAATACTAAGCACATTTTTGACATTTGGATAACAATAAAAATAATCATAATGGCAAATTAGAACAGTCTGTGCCAGCTGCCTAGAAGTACAGTGGGTGTAAATTAATACTGTTCTTCACGGGCACTATGCTGATTTATATGAGCTGTTAAAGAGCTTATGTCATATTACATCTGCAGTCAGGCAAATTTCATAATATAGTGGAAAAATCCAAAGAAAGAGCTCTAAAATGCACTTGCCTAAGATGGGGTTGCACAAGATGAGAGGCTTTCTTGAAGGCCCTCCTTCTCATTTGTAAGATAAGTGGATCTCACGTTTTGTTTCTGTTTGAATTTTCACTGTGTAGAGCTTGAATTTATTTGGTAGTTTATATCAGTGTCCTGGAAGAGGCATTAACGAACCAGATAACCCTGTCTGGCCACTGCCCTCTCTCTTCCCTCCCCATTGCAGCGTCCAGGTTGAGGTCAAGGAGCCAATAGGCAGGAGCCTTTAAGGCTGCCTTTGGGGAGTGGAGGCTGAGCCCCATGTCAAACATTTCAGATAGCCTCTGACGTGCAGTTGCCTATTCGAGAATGCGTGTGCAGTTTGCCTGCCATATAGCATTTTGAACTGATTGGCTAGATTTGAGTAGGTGACCTGCCATTGGGCTGTTCAGTGTTCAAGAAGGGAATTTATAGGGGATGATTTGAAAACCCACACCCTGTTTGTTAATGGGATTTGAAGTGGAAATAACCACCTAGATTGTGCTCCTGTCTCCAGGGCAATTAGCTTCTTTTCTTCTAACAGTAGTGTGTTTGAGTCACAGATCTTCACCACAGCAGTGTGTTCTCTCTTTAATTTTGGGATTTACCTTTTGGATTATTCCTGCCTTTTGGATTACAAATTACACCTTCTGGTTATCACTTCATCCAGCAAAGGTTTTGATGATTAGCAGCCCGGCGGTGCTTGAGTAATTTCAGTTACTTTACCTGGTTATTTCTAAAGTTTATAGCCTGTTTACCTGTTGCTTAACTCCACTGCAAAGCCGAGGAGTCCATCTTGCTACTTGAGGCAGCACTGCCATTCGTTTTTGTATTATAAGAGTTTCCAGTTTGTTCCTCTGTATTCCAAGTTTCTGATTCTCCTAGGCTGTTAATCCACTATTATTATCCTATCATGTGTAATCAACCTATGACCAACTGGGCAGATGAACCAGATCAAATTAGCTTGGAAAAATATTTTTTATATCTAATAAGCCATTTCATGTTTTATAATATTTCTGGCTTATAAATTTGATCATAAACTATAACAAGCAGCACTAGTGAACTATATGCATAAGATTATATATTGACTAATTCTTTTGAGTGTAGTTTTTGAGGAAGCATAGAGAAAAGCTGCTGTTCAACTCTTTATAACCCATTCTACAAGCTTCTCTCACCCCTAACTCCTAAGCATGATTGCTACAGCTAGTACCTGATACTAGGATTTCTGGAAGAACAAGGAAAGTAGAGCCAAAAAAATGAAACAAACAAATAAAAAACCCCAACTGCAAACAAAAAAACCTCTCAATCATATTCCTACTTTCCTTACTTTTTTCCCCCTAAGATATTCCTCATTTTTTACAAGAATAAATTGAGAAAAATATCCATTTGATGCCTATTAAATTACATGCGTTTACAGCTGAAGATGAAAAATTATTTCAAAGTATTTCTGAAGATCCAAAAAAATATTATTGTTTGAGAAATGCAGAAGATCTCTTTCCATGAGTAAATTTTGTGCAGCACAGGAGAGTAAATATAAAGTGATGACCTACTGAGATCTATCTATAAAGCACATACTATTTTTTTAGGGCACAGCCCTGCACATTCTATTATGTTTAATACATCCCCAATAAAAGAAACAGAATTCAATCAAAAGTGTCCACTTTTAACTACCGTTCATGAAAAGAACATTTGGATTTTCCATTTCCTTACACACAAGTTAAAATGGAGATAATAGCATTACTTTTCCCCTCTTCTTTCACTGCTTTTACTTAGCATCTGCTGTATTAACTCATTTTGCTCACAAAAATATGAACACACAAGTTTTTCAGTCTTATGAGTATATGTTTTAATACTTCTGAAAGAATTAACAGTTAACAGAGAACAATCTGACACTGGAACAAAGCTACTATAGCCTTGCAGGTGGAGTTAAATCCTCCCTCTTCCATTGAAAAGCTGAAAGCTTACTAGCACTGCTCAGCATAGCCATGCACAGTGAGGAAGAGGAAATGTACAGCTAAGGAATGCTTGTGGCTATTTTGAATATTATAGCAAAGCAGAAGAGCAGGGGATACAAGACTGCTGCTTCCTTGAGGATGCAAAAGAACATTTATATTGATTCTGCTCTTGTTCTGAGGAATTTTCATGTATTTCTTGGTATTTACTGAGTACTCAGAAGAGAGGCAATGAATTTGAGGATGGGAATAATCCAGCTTCCTCTTTGTTAAAGTCTCATGGTATACAGACGTAACACATGGACTGGATGGCTGTTTTGATTGCTATTAAGTTAATGAGGCAGGAATTATAAAAATATAGTTATCTTTATTTTTGCTGAAAACCCTACCCCAAAATATGTACAAAACTGATTAAATTTGTTTACAGGTTCTATCCGGTCATGAATTCTACCAGGATGCTTATGGGCAACTTTAATACAATTCAGAGAATTCAGAAAATGGAAAAGGCTAAGCCACAAAATAGCTTCACCCCACTTATAAATCAGAGGCAAGCCAGGACCTTAGGGAAAAAAACATGAGAATGCTGCTTTTACTCATGAGGATGGAGCAGGAATTTGGAGATGGTCCCTAGGTCCCTCTTCAGTGGCAGGCTCTGGAACTGCAAGTTTTGTAATCCGATTTGCAGATAACATGGTACAAATCCAAAGGAAAAGGGACCTGCCAATATCAAAGTGTTCATAGACACGGCTGCCACGAGGGAAAACTTGTGCAGTATCACTATCTGAACAGCTCAAGAAAGGCTGCAGTTTATGGCAGGCAGGGTGACTCCAGCAGCAGGCAGGGAGACTCCAGAAGCAGGCAGGGAGCAGGACCCCAGGGCAGGCAGGTCCAGGGAGAAGCCAGGTCCAAGTACTGATTTCTCCAATTTTGCCACTAATCCAGAGCGAGAGCAGAGCAAATCCAAATGAGTGCAAAAATGAGAGAGCGCAGACTGCTTCCTGGTCACCCTGTTTAAGACATTTCTAGACAATGTGTCCAGTGCCAACATATAATGGGCACGAAGAACCCAGCCAATCACAGTTCCAAATCCCATGGCTTCCCCCATGGGTAAATAGACGTGAGGGACCTCTGCCCTGGTAGAATGAATGGGTGCCTTTTTACCTGTCCCCCAGGGGGAGGGGAAGGCAATTTCACACCTTTGTCTTCTCCCATTCAAACCTCTGCTGATGGAGGTGGAGGAAGAGGGGTTTGGAGCACCCTGTAACAATAGCATACACTCAAATGTACTGAGAAAGCTGGTGAAAGTGCTCACCAAGTCACTTTCCATCATTTACCAGCAATCCTGGCCAAGTGTGGAGGTTCCATCTGACTGGAGATTGGCAAATGTGATGCCAGTCTTAAGAAGGGCCCGGGAACTATAGTCCTATCAGTCTGACCTCAGTGCCAGGGAAAGTCATGTATCAGATCATCTTGAGTGTTATTCTGCAGCATGTGCAGAGCAACCAGATGATCATACCCAGTCAGCGTGGGTTCATGAAGGGCAGGTCCTGTTTGATGAGCCTGATCTCCTATGACAAGGTGACCCATTTGGTAGACAAGAGAAAGGCTGTGGATGTTGAAAAACATTTGATATTGTCTCCCACAGCATCCTTTGGGAAAAACTCATGGCTTGAATGGGTGGATGATTCACTGGATTAAAAACTGTCTGAATATCTAGGCTTGAGGAGTGATGGAAAATGAAATTAAAACCGGCTATCAGCAAGTCAATAGTGGTGATCCCCAGGGCTCAGTTTTGGGGCCAGTCTTGTTTAATATCTTTATCAAAGATCTGGATGAGAGAATTGAGTACACCATCAGTAAGTTTGAAAATAACACTAAAGTGAAGGGGAATGTTCATCTGCTTGAAGGTAGGAAGGCTCAGCAGAGGGATCTGGACAGGCTGGATTGATGGGTCAAGGCAAATTATATGAGGTTTAACAAAGCCAAGTGCCAGGTCCTGTACTTGTGTCACACCAACCCCACGCAATGCTGCAGGCTTGGGGGAAAGTTGTTGAAAAGCTGCCCAGGAAAAAAGGACCTGGGGGTGTTGGTTGACAGCTGGGTGAACATGAGCCAGCAATGTGGTCAGGCAGCCAGGAAGGTTAATGGCACCCTGGAATAACATTGCCAGCAGGAATAGGAAAGTGATTGTGCCCCTGTACTTGGCACTGGTAAAGCCACACCTATAATACTGTGTTCAGTTTTGGGCCCCTCACAAGAAGGACACTGAGTTACTGAAGCATGAACAGAAAAGGGAAAAAAAGCTGGTAAATGGTCTAGAAAGCAAGCTTCTAAGGAAACTGGCATTGTGCAGTCTGGAGAAGAGGAAGATAAAGGGAGACATTATCTCTCTCTACAGATACCTGAAAGGAAGTTATAGTGAGATGGGTGTCTCTTCTCCCTAGTAACAAGTGATAGAATGTGAGAAAATGGCTTCAAATTGTGCCAGGGTAGGTTTAGGTTGGATATTAGGAAAAATTTGTGTACTGAAAGAGTGATCAGGTGGTGGAATAGGCTACTCAGACAGGTGATGTAGTCACCGTTCCTGAAAGTGTTCAGAAAATATGTGAACATAGCAATTTGTGATGTGGTTTAATGGCTATGGTGGTTTCAGGTCAGTGGTTGAACTCAGTAATCCTTAAGGTTTTTTTCAAACAAAACAATTCCATGATTCTATATGTAGCTAAATATCTGACCATACATAGCACTTTTAGTTGTCTTGATTTCTTCTAGAATATTTGTCTTTGAAAAAGCACTTCTACCCATAGAAGCATTATGTCCTTTTTCTGTTAAGTAAGTCTTTTATTTTTAACCAGACTCTCTGATCATTTAATATCATCCTTGGCGTCTTTTCTTCCCAATCTATAGTACAATCTGCTTAAATTTGGCACACTGTACTTTAAATTCAGTTCTAAATGATCTATCTAGGTATTAAAGTTGCATTTAAGCACTTTGTAGTGATGGATAATTGATGCTTTAAGTTTCTACTGCCTTTTTACTAGTGGCTTCATAGGGTTCATTTGAAGGTAAAGCACCATGCATGAGAAGTAATTGGGAGGAGATGGCTGAGAACTAAGCCTGATGTAATTCACAAAGCGTACTGCTCTAATATTATGAATACATTTCCAGGGAGTTCTGCCAGAGTAACAAATACATAGTCTTATCATAGGTGTTAAGAAGCAGAGCTATATTGTGTGAAAATTTTCATGAGCAAAAGACCATAGACACAAAATTCAGGAAATAGTAACTATTTCTCAATTAAAGAAATGCCGATAGTTGCAATTTGCACATACTGTGGCCATAGGAAACAAACAGAAAAATATTAATTCTTTTAAATAAATAGTGACAAGGAAGATCGTGACATAAATTGCATAGAATTGTTTAGAGTGCATGCATAACGAATTTTAGATTAGATCGATATTTTATAGCTATAATCCATTAAGCATCATTACAACATAGGAATGACTACAGCACTGTATAAATTATTATAAAAATGCTTTAAAGTTACCTAGAGGATTTTAATGTTCTTCTATTAATGACAGAAGTGTTATGGAGTTTGAGCATTTTCTGTTACATTCTACAGACATTAAGTACACCTCCTGATAATAATCAAAGCGAGCAATACGTCTCTCTGGAAGTGATACAATTCTCCAAATTTACACATCCACTTTCTTTCCAGATACTTTGGACTATGAGAGACTTCCATATCAGGTTGTTAACTATGATACAAGGCCTTTGAACTTCTAAAGTGGCATATAGGGGCCAAGATGGATACTCTGGGGCATCTAAAATAGCAACATTGTCTGCTACTGGAACTGAATCCAACTGAGACATCCATACACTTCCCTGGGCAGTGATGATGCACCCTGTTCCTTAGGTTCTGGTGGTCATTCCATCCCCCCAAAGAGATAGTTTTTTGTGGTTTACTAATTTTCTAAATTCATGTTTGTGAAAAAAATGTGATATTTTTAATATTACAGAAAATCTGGCAAATTAATTCAAAGACAATATCCAACAGTATTAAGCAGTTTGTTAATGGATTTATTAAGCCCAGATACACCTCCTTGTCCTTTGGCAAACACTGAAAAGAGTTTGCTTGTTTTTAACTTAACAGGAAGGGTTCTTAAATATATTTTATTTTCTTCTACATTCACTAACAAATCCCTACATAATCCCACACAGAGAAGAGCCACATGACATAATGACAAAACGATTGTTTCCATTATTCACTGATTCACAGACTGCAAGTAGCTGGAATTGAGAGCAGCCATGCAGAAGAGGACTTGGGGGTACTGGTGGACAAAAAGCTGGACACAAGTCACCGATGCATACTTGCAGCCCTGAAGGCCAAACGTATTCTGGGCTGCATCAAGAGAAGTGTGGCCAGCAGTTCGACAGAGGTAATTCTGCCACTCTAGTCTGCTGAGACCTCACCTGGAGTGCTGTGTTCAGCTCTGGACCCCCAACACAAGGCAGACATGGACCTGCTGAATCGGTTTCAGAAGAGGGTCACAAAGATGATTAGGGGGGTGGAGCACCTCTCCTATGAAGACAAGCTGAAAGAATCGGGGTTGTTTAGCCTGAAGAAGAGATGGCTCTAGGAAGACCTTATAGCTACATTTTAATATCTGAAGGGGACCTACAGGAAGTCTGGGGAAGGACCGTTTAGAAGGGCTTGCAGCAATAGTAGGAGGATCAATGGTTTAAACTAGAGTAAGGTAGATTTAGATTAGACATATGAAGGAAGCTTTTTAGAATGAGAGTGTAAGAGGGATGTAATTGAGGCCCTGCCCCTGGAGGCATTCAAGATCAGATTTGACATGGCCTTGGGCTGTGTGATCTAGTTGGAGATGTCCCTGTTAACTGCAGTGGGACTGGTCTCTTTCAGTTCTTAGAACAGCAGAAATCTACGTGTGTATTCAATTTTTTTAAAGCCACTTTTAATAGTTATTTCACTCCATAATCTAAACATATTCCCAGTTCAATGTTGAAATGATATTCAGGCCCTCTGTCTTGACTTTTTCTTACTGAGGCTATAACAGCATTAAAATTATCCTAAAAAAAATGAGAAGAGGTAAAAAATTTTGGCTACCGTCAAAAGTAATTAAATGCTCAGCAATATTTTCCTTTGGATTTTCTGTTAGTACACATGTATGTGCAATAGGCATACAGAATCGGGTTTTTTCCATCTCTTTTCCCATGGTTTCTAAGAAACAGCAGTGAGAGAGATCTGTGAAACTAAGCTGATGCTGATTTCTGCAACATCTGTCATGGGTTGTTTACTAAGTAAAGAAAAAAACAAAAGTAAGTAAACAAAAAAAAAAAAGAAAAAGCAGCAGATGCAAATTGTAGATAATTTGCACTACATGCACAGGATAGGCAATCAGACTATTGACTCATAGACAGATGGCTAGAGGTAGTACTAATCCAGGAAAGACCTTCATTATGAATAGGTGTGCCTAAGATTGTGGGGCTAATTTTTCTGTAACTCCTCATGCCATTTTCTTTGCATTAATAACAAAAGAGTCCTTTGATAGAAGGAAAGAGAAAGAAATTGACTGACTCATAAAACTTCTCATTCTGACACGAGAGTTGCACAGTGTGGGAAATAAAGTAGCTGTGTAGGCTTTCTAATCAGGTCTGTTTAAGTTCTGATATTGTGAAATATTACAGTAATTTTCCAGAAACTATACTCTCTAAGGTGAATAAATTAAATGTGGTTTGCTTCTTTTGTATGTTGTATGCAGGTATTTCTGATGTACCCATACCTTTTTGCAGAATTTTACCTATCTGCCTTATTCCACTGTATTCTCATGAAATTTCTGATTTTATTTTGAGAAATACAGAAAGATGTTTAAAGTCACGTTTTCCACAATGTGTTAACTTAGATAACATTTTTTTCATTGTGCCATCACAGAACATTCTTTTAATGAAAAATTGGTTTCCTTAAACATTTTAGTCAGAAACCAAGCACTGAAAGGCTGAGGGCAGTGTTCTCTGAAACCCTTGCCAAGATCAAAGGATGAAAGGGTCAGAGACAAATCTCTGTAATGCTCACCTGGGGAAAATTAAACCTTTATTATGACAGGAAAAAAAAAAAAAAGAGTTATGGTTAGTAACTTTATGAATGCAATGAATCCATTTAATTTAAAGTAGCAATTATGGAACTATTGAGCTAATGCTAAAAATGTGCTGGTTTATAGTATTTCTTCTTAAGTTTCTTGTATATAAAATCAAAGAACGGTTTGAGTGGGAATAGACTTTTAAAGATCAGTCCACACCACCTGCAGTGGGCACAGACATCTTTCAAAAAATCAGGTTGCTTAAAGCCCCATCCAGCCTCATCTTGAACACTTCTAGAAACTGGACATCCTCAAATTCTCTGGGCCACCTCTGGGTAATCTAATCTAAATCTACTCTATTTGAAAGAGGAAAAGAAAATTCAAGAAAAGGGTCATGGGTCAAGATAAGAACAAACACAAGAGTCTCACCAGTTATTGTCACAGGCAAAGTATGACTCAACTTGGGAAAATGAATTTATTACCAATGGAATCAGACTAAGAAAATGAGAAATAAGAATAAACTTAAAACCACACCACCCCCCACATCCCTCCTTTCTTCCCAGGCTTAACTTCATTCCCAACTCTCCCTCCTCCATCCTCGGAGATGAGGAATGGGGATTATGGTCAGTTTGTAACACTGTATCTCTGGTGTCCTTCTTCCTCACTTTCTTCCATTTTGCCAGTGTGGCATCCCCCACATAAGATACAGTCCTTCAGAAATTTTTCCACTGTCAGTACCTTCTGCAGATACAGTTCTTCACAAACTGCTTCAATGTGGGTCCTTTCTATGGAGTGTAATCTTTCAGGAATGCATTGCACCAATATGGTTCCCTCATGGGGCCACAGGTCTTGTCAGAAGAACCTGCTCCAGTGCAAGCTCCCCATGGAGTTGAAGACTCCTTGGGTGCATCTTTCTGCTGCAGGGTGGCATCCTCCATGACTACATATGGATATCTGCTCCACCATGGATTTCCATGGGCTACAGGGGGAACAACATGCTTCACCATTGCCTTCACTACAAGCTGAATGAAGATCTTTGCTGTGGTGCCTGGAACATCTCCTTCCCATCATTCTTCACTGACTTTGTTGTCTGCAGAGTTGTTTCTCTCACTCAGCTGCTGTTTGGCAGCAGCTTTTACTCTTTCTTACGTATGTTACCACAGAAGTGTTACCACTGTTGTCGGTTGTCTCAGCTTTGACCAGATGTGGGTCTACTCTGGAGGGAGCTGGAACTGGCTACATTTGAGAGGAGAGAAGATTCTGGCAACTTCTTACCAAATGCATTCATGTAGCTCTTCCACTACTAAACCCTTGCTACGTAAACTCAATGCAGAAGCAAACCATTCAGTCTATGAAAGTTATTCGGGATGGGTTTAAACACAAGAAAACTCATATTGGTAAATATAATGCTCTTTAATAGCAAAATAAGAGTTGTAAAAGTTCTCCCTATCTATGTCTCTTGGAATTTTTTTTCAAAAACATTGTTCAAAGAAAATTTTTTTACCCCCCAGCCCCTTCTTAGA
This sequence comes from Indicator indicator, assembly GCF_027791375.1. Taxonomy (NCBI): domain Eukaryota; kingdom Metazoa; phylum Chordata; class Aves; order Piciformes; family Indicatoridae; genus Indicator; species Indicator indicator. Next base: position 42,474,556 of record NC_072010.1, read on the forward strand.
AAAAAAAGCACTCAGAAAACTTTCTGAATATTTCTCTGGGCTAGGCGTATTGGTGATACAGCAATCTCAGTATTTTTATGACTATTTCAGCTCTTGGTTTTGAAGAAGGCAGGAAATCTAAATGCAGCTATATTCTTTCCACAGAAGAGCTGCATCTGTATCAGAAGACAGCCTTACTCCAGATAATCACCGAGGATAAAATTATTCTTTATGCAGTGTGAGAGATCAGGTACCCTGCACATCGCACTAAAGTGGGATGTTCACGTGTTTGACCATGTATAAGCATTAATGGCATTTGAAAATGGAAGTTAGATATATTCATCAGGATACATTTCTTGGTCTGAAATCCAGAAATCAGACCTGGGAGAGAATTAATTTAGCAGCTTTATAGATGGGGATGTTGAAAGTTTCCCTTACTAAGTTTCTCAGATGTCAGATATATAATGAGTTTTTGGAGAAGGAAATTAGGCACACTATTTATAATGATGTTTATACCATGACTGAATGCTAACTGGGCTGTATAGCTCCAGCTTTTATACTGCTATTTATACCACATTTTCCCACTGATTTCCTGAACCACAAAAATCTTTTGACAATAAATTGATACTTATTACTTCAGTTTCATACAATGCATTATGTGACTTCCAGTGTGTACTCAGGTGTGACTTAAGATTTCTTTCTCTTCAGAAAGTTATATCTGCGGTTTCTAAAAGGCAGTGGAAACCCACTGGAAATCATATAAAGAGAACTGCGTAAGAATTTAAATCTTCTGAACTCAGAGAGTTCAAAATAACTGCTTGAATTCTTAAATGTTTTTCATTGATAGTCACACAGTATAAAAATATCCTAACTGTGAAATTATTTTCAAACTCGTAACTGATTTAAAGTTAAAAAAAAAACCAAAACAAATATTTTTTTCCTTTTAGCAAACAATAATAAAAGAGATACACTTTTGTAATTGAATCTCTGCCACTTCAGTGGAACAGTGATATCCTCCTTCTTATTTCTTTGTACCTATGATTTACTAACATCTTTTTCTTTCCCTTTCTTTTTATTTTTTTAGCTTAAAAATTAGTAACTCTTGTTGGTCTTTGATAGCTATGAAAGTAACTAGTAACAAAATAATTTTGTAGAGTAAGTAAGATTGATCAGTGAAATTTTTGATTAATATGGTCGGGGGAAAGGAAAAATTAAAAAAATTTACCTTTAGATTCATCATTGCCCTCTGATGAATCAGAAACCTTCCAGCAATTTATATAAACTTCCATTTAACCTCTTAACTATCTCATGCATTATTCAATTTATTTGCTATTTTCTCATGATTTTATAGCATAGATTTCTTATTGTAGTATTACACAAATCATTATTTACATCATGTATTTCCTGGTAGAGTTGAACATCTGCAATACAACCACTTCATTTATGTGTGCTCATGAGACTAATTCCCATTTTCTTAAATAAATGACATTCTGCTCACAAGATTAATTTTTTTAAAAAAAGATGTTTGGCACTGATAGCTAAGAATTGTTCAGTATGTTGTATGCTGGTTTTGAGGATACCTCTCAAATTAATGTACAATAGTTATTATTGCTAATATATTTTTAAAGTACAAAAAATAATAAAAATAATGAACATATATATATTATTTTAAATGTATAATTTACAAAGGAGGATATTAATTGAACAGAGGAATGCCTGGCTACATGGCAGTGGTATTCTCCAGTTTTTAGCTTTTTTGGTCATGGTTCTACCTTTGAGAAGCTGGTCTGTTAGGAGTTGATGGGATTCACTTGGACAAGTAGCTAAAAAAGCTTATACATAGTGCTTTAAACTAGATTTAATGGGTAAAGGGGATGGAGTTTTGAGGAACAGGGAAGAGCCAAAGGCTGCTGAGGTATTAGGACTTAACTGTGAAAAACTTGTGAAATACCTCAAGAAGTTTGGAGTATGTTCCTCTAAAAAAGCTGATAGAGTCAATAGGCCAACTAAAGCACCTATACACCAGTGCATGCCCTGTGGGTAGGAAACAGGAGAAGCCTGAATCTGTTGTGCAGCTAGAAAGTTATGATCTAATTGCTATTACTGAAACATGCTGGGATGAATCATATGACAGCACCCTGTAATTAATGGCTATGAACTGTTCAGGAGGGAGAGACAAGGAAGAAGGGTGGAGTCCTCTATGCAAAAACAATAGATTAACTGCCCAAAACTGTCTTTACAAATCAGCAATGACCAGGGTGAGAGTTTATGGGTAAAAATTAAGGAGTAAACCAACAAAGAAAACATTGTGGTTGGTGTTTATTGCAGTCCTCCTGACCAAGGAAATCCTCTTGCTGAAGCATTCTTGCTTTGAATGGAAGAAGGACTGTTTAGAAGGGCTTGCAGCAATAGGACAATGGGCAATGGTTTCAAACTAGAGCAGGCTTAGATTTAGGTTAGACATAAGGAGGAAGTTCTTTTCAATGAGAGAGAAAATACAGGAACATGTTGCCCAGAGATGTAATTGAGGCCCTGCCCCTGGAGGCATTCAATATCAGACTTTAACAACCCCAACTATATCATCCTGTCCTCATAGGGTAGGTGTTCCAGGCCCTTGATCATCTTTGCGGACCTCCTGACTCATTCCAATAAACCTGTCCTTAAGTTGGAGGCCCCAGATCTGACTGCTGTCCCATAAGAGTAGTGAAGGAGTATCACCTCCCTCAACCTGCTGGTCATGCTTCTTTTGATGCAGCTCATGAAACAGTTGGCTTTCTTGGCTGCAAATGCACTCTGCTAGATCATACTCAGTTTTTCATCCACCAATACCTTTAAGTCTTTCTCCATAGGGGCCTGCTGTCAATCCACTCATTGCATGGCCTATATTTGTGCCTGAGATTACCCCAATCCATTTACAGGACCTTGGGCTTGGCCTTGTTGAGCTTTGTGAGGTTTGCATGGGCCCACTTCTCAAACTCCTCAAAGTCCCTTAGAATGACATCCCTTCCCTCCACCTTGTCAGCCACATCACACAGCTTGGTACTGTCAGCAAACTTGCTGAGGATAGATTCAATTCCACTCCCCTTGTCACCAACAAAGGTATAAAATGCCACTAATCCTAAACCCAACATCTGAGGAGCACCACTCAGCACTGGTCTCTGTCTGGATATTCAGCCATTGACTGCAACTATTTGAGAGAGACCATCCAGCCAATTTCTTGTCTACCAAGTGGTTTATCCATTAAATACATTCTCTCCCATTTAGATACAAGGATGTCATGTTGGACAGTGCTGAATACTTTGCACAACTTCACATAATTGTGTCATTTTCTCATCTCATATCCATCAGTGTTGTAACCCCAGCACAGAAGGCTACTAAATGTATCAGGCACAATTTACCCTTAGTGAAGCCATGTTGATTGTCACCAATCACCTTCTGATTGTCCAAGCATACTATTACATTTTGTCATGAAGGCACCCTACACCTGGAATTATGCCCTAGATATTGCCAAAACTTGTCTCAACATGTTTTGGCCACATGTCCCCTTCCCATTCCTTTCTGGAGTGGGTGCTCCAGCCCGGAGCCAAGTAAATGAAGGACCAGGGCACCAGCAGCCCAAGTAAACAACCCAACCTGCCTTCTTTGGGATAAACAACACCATGTGGCCCCTGTATGGGGTGCTCATGCTAAGCTTGTGCTCATTCCAAGTTTGGGCATAATTCTAGCCACACACTTGGTCATAGGTTGAAAAGGTCTCATCAAGGTTGACCGTTGGCCCAAGTAATGTATAAGTATACCCCAAACTGTAAACAAGTCACTCTTTGCTACCAAGCTCTTGCTACTACGCTCTTTGCTGTTGCTTCTAGTAAGCTCTGCTCACTTAAATACTACTGGCCTCTGCAGTTTGGAGAGAAGCCAGCAACCCAGGAAGTGATGCCATGCTTCGGTTTACCTGGAAGCCCTCAAAGAGTCCTCTCTTCTCTTCACCACAGCCTAGTGTCATAATCGGTCAGTCCCACCAATAGGAAAAGAGCCCGTCTTAAAAGGGACTGAACACCTGAGGGTAAACTTTAATCCAGTTGGGGGGAGGACTAGCTCGAATATCAGCAAGTCCAAACGTCTGCTACAGCCACAAAATGCAGACCGGCGAGCCACAACCCTTTGTGTACCAGCTCGCAAAGCAGGAACTGTGCCCGGCCACATCCTGTGTGACCCCGCAGGTCACGGGAGAAAAGGAGCCGCCTCCCTGTGCCGCTCTGCAACCTTCTAAGTCAGAAGCTGACCTAGGGTGATTCAGTACCAGGACCACCTCTGAGTGTCCCATACTAAGGACTGCCCATAACCTCAGAAACAAAAAAGCAGCCGCCAAGAGGAATTTGTCAGCATTCGCATAGCTCCGAGCTAGCCAGGGGAAGAGCCACCCCCACCACGTTCACTAGCAGCTCCAAGAGGAACTGCTCCAAGGGAGCCTGTCCAAGGCAACCTGCCAACTGGCAGAAGTCTACATCTCATCCCCCTCACCCTGCAGCTGCAGGAGGAGGAGAAAGCCCCCATCTCTACGCCTGGAAGGGACTGCCTCCGGGAGCCAGCCACGCAAATGGCCACAGCAGCTGCAGCCCCAGAGGGGTTCCTGGAGCCAGTCAGTGTCGGCAGCCGTCCGGCGTCGCTTAGCAACTAGGTTAGCTACAAGCGATACACTGTATTTTTCAGTGCACAGTGTTCAGCACCACATACGGTTCAGTTTAAACCCTCCGCGCCTGTAGCTCACATGGTGTTGTGAATTAAGCCATATAAGCAGCACCTCGGCAGCGCCGGGAGCCATAACTCATGATTGTAAATCGATTTAAATCTCTGAAGGTCCCTTTGATTGTACTGCCCTGACTCATTTTGTCTCTTTAGTTGCTTAGTGGATGCAGCCCTCTTGTTGAGTCACCATCTGGTGGACAAGCGTCAGAATTGCACCCTCAGTTCTCAATGGAATAATTATGTAATAATATTTCTGATTAGGTTCAAACTGTTACACTGTACCAGTTTATGGAATATCCTTATGACTGTGCACTAGAATCTGCAATAAATATTGATAAATGGTTATTAATAAGTTTGAAGGTTAATAAAAATTAATCATCATATGTTCATAAATAAAAAAATAATAACCTCTTAATTACAATTTTCCAGAAGGATTCATTCCATGACCTTGCCACTTGCAGAGGTGAGACTACCAGGCCTGTAGTTCCTCAGGTCTTCTTTTTTACATTTTTAAAAAATGAGGAATTTCACTGGACTGTCACAATTTCTCAAACAGTGGCTTAGTGTCCACTAGTGACTTAGAATAGTGGTTTAGAAAATTAAACTATTGCTTCCCTCATCTGCCTAAATTTATTTCTGTATCTTTTCTATAGTGAAATTTTCATCTTGAATGGATGACAAAATATTTAAATTCACAAAAGAGGATAATTTTGAGTTTCAGTCAATGTTACAGACTCACAAGTCTTTTTTATATAAGCAATCAAATAGTAAAGGACTATGAAGAAACTGCCGAATACTAACTTCTTAAAATGGGCTTTTGATAAGAAATAGTAATTCTACAACTAATTTTGATTCAAATTCTGATTCAAATAACTACAGCAAGAATTTATTTTGGGAAAATATAAAAAATAATTTTTCTTTGAAGTCTTCTGTTGTAGTGATATATGTCAACTGAAATAAGTGAGAACATTTTTTGTTCTTTTATAAAATTTACCATAACTGTATATAGTTAATTCACATGGATGTAAACAAATTGAGAATTACATCTACTTTCTCAGTAAGGAATTATCTTTATCTCATATTTTTATTCTTAGGAGCAGTGATTTTTGCACACTGAGGAGCTTTGCAGCATACTTTCAGCAATCTGACTTCAGTATTTTACACATTGAAGTTTACATCACTATAGGCAGAAATACAGGCAGTGTTGATAATTCCATTTATAAAATGAAACTGCTTATTTCCATGGCTTTATTCTTGGTTTCTGCCACTAAGTTGGAAGACCTGAAGCTACTTTTTATATGATCAATGGATTTTGGATGAGTTTATGCTGCTTTGACTAGCTAGCTGTCTGTCAATTAAATACCCTGCCACAATACCAGCTTCAGCCCGTCTTCCCCCCCCCATTTTTTTTTTTTGTATCAATCCTAAGACATTACATCTCATTTTTATAAATTATAAATCAATGTTATTATAATAACTTCATATATAAATGAGACTTTAATTAAAATGAAATTATGATATAGTATTTGCAGTGAATTACATCCAATCTTGATTTAGTAGTTGTAACATGTTTGCCTCATCCGGAAATCTTTTTCAAAATTGTTTGAGAACATAATGCAATAATATGGATATAATATATGTAGTTTAAATTATTCCATTAAGCAAAACTTTCAAGGATTAGAAGCAATATATATGCTACTAAAAAAATCTCCCAAAAAACAAAAAATCAACCCAAAACTATAGATGATTCATTTGTTTTTAGTTAGAGTTCAAAAATTCCCTGTTAATTTACAAACTAGGCTGAATTAGAAGTGAAAAAGAAATCAACAATGTCTACTTCTTGATAGTATTCACTAGGTGGAACACTGCAAAATGAATAAAGAGAATTTGAAGATATTTTTACATTTTACCTAAAGGATATTTTTGTGATTTTTTTTTTCACCCTGAGGAAAAAAAATACAAAACATCTAATCCAGTGTGTTCTTTGAAGTCTTGTGGTTTTTTAAAATGTATTTTCATGTCATATATTTCCTTTGTTGCACAAAAGTTTGGACATGTTATGCAGAATGTAAATTCAGAAAAAAAGAAAATATATCAAACCTACAAGTGGAAAAAAAAAAAAACCAAACGAAAACCCCAACAAACAACACGCTGGCTTTCTTGATTTGTCCTGACTTATTTTTGAAGGCTTTGTTTTTCAAAACCTCTCTAGGTACCCAGATTAATCTCAGACTTTTCTCTTTCATTCCTTTTCTGATTTAGAATAATCATTATTGACATATTGGAGAAAGAGTGCAACCTTGCCAAAACATTGTTTCTGAATATACTGAAACGTACTGTTTGACTCAACACTTCAAGTGTACCAGAAAAAAAAATTAAAATATAAAAATCTGGGTTTTGTAATATCATTAATGTCTCATTTTCTGCTAAAGGAATCATGAAGGGTTGGTGTGCAGCAGGATCAGAATTCATTCATGAAACCGATGAAATCAGTTCTGTGCAATTTCTTGCTTGACTCTCTCTTGAACAGAGAGTAAATAGGATTTTGGATAAGTATTTGGGAAGTATGGATATAGTGCCTTAGGACCACACTCAGCTGGATTCAGAAAGGAGAAGATATACCTAAGTTAGAGGTTAGGAGAGACAAACTCTAGGGAGAGAGTAGGAAAGAACAAACAAGAGGCTCTAGACAGGCCAGGAGAAATAAAGAGAGATCAATAGAGAGGCTCTAGACAGGACAGGAGAAATAAAGAGAGATCAGTAGATCTAATATGAAGGAAATTCAATTAGGACTGAGAAGACAAATATACTGGGATGGGAACTCCAAATAAGGAACCAAGCAACCTTGATACTGCTTAATTCTGATATCATATTCATTTATAAACTTCTTTTTTTTTTTTTCTACCTCACACCCTCCTTCTTCAGGCACGAAGGACACTGCAGAAATATTCAATGATTTGTTTTATCCTCATTGTTCAGTGTGTGTCCCTGGATGTTATTTACTGCATGCTATTGAAACCCCTCTCTATATACAGAATTATTAATTTCCTCATAGACCCATTCCAACCTTCACTTCAGCTGATTCAGCCCTTAGCTATACTCAGTTCTTGCCCATTAACTAAAATGTACCTACTGATTTACTCTTTCCCCAGCTCTCCCCCTCAAATCATTCTTCCAGCCTCACTAAATAGTTCACGGAGACTGGAGCTGCTGACTCCTGGGGCTGTAAAGAGTGAGTGTTTTTATTTTATTAATGTTCACTAATGGGTTTATTAATGCTCACTAGGTATTTCATTTTGTTGGTTTATGTTTCCCCTCAAGAGCATGTAGTCTGTCCTCCTGAACTGTGCTGTATTTTGTACTGGCCAGCTAGTGAAGAAGTTCATTTGTCCTGTGCCATTACTGCCATCTGCCTTGTCAGGCCTTTCTTGAAAATGAAACTGTGTCTCAACAACTTTGCCCTTGGTTAAATAAATAAGCCATAACTGTAGCTGTAATATCATTATCAGAGTTTGAATCTGAAGGTCTTGTGCTTATTAGGGTGATGCAGCCATCACCATTGCAACAGCTTTATTGTATTCACCTTGGATTCTTTGTTTTGCCTGTTTGATCTCCTTTCAGATCAATGACTTTGAAGCAGAAAGCAACAAAATATGCCAAATGTGTGTATGTGGTGTATGCAATGACAAAACAGATGGCATGTTTGAAAACACAAATTAGAGATGGAAGACTGTAACAGTTATCTAGTACCAGCATTACCAGAAGACGAAATACAGACTCATCTGACATAATTATTATAGTTCATTTCAATCGTTAAAATGATAATTATTTTATCTAAATTGTCAAGTTTAATTGTAGGACTCAAAGGCCTCAAGAAGCAGCAGAAAACAGTAATAATAATAACATTGCACTTAATTTCTGTGCACCATATGTTGACCTAGTTGACAGCACAGAGAGAGTGAGATTCCTTGCCTTGAATGCAATACATTCCTAATTCTGTGCTTGAGCAATTTTATATACTGTCTGGCCTCTACATTAAAACAAAGTTAAATGACAAAAAATACAGTTTGTACAAAATTAAGGTGGCATTGCACATTCTTTTGCATTTGCAATTCTTCGTGTCTAGAGAAATGCCAAACTATGGGTCCAGAGTTATGTGCATGGTAACTCTTTCTAATTTTGAGTGTTTATGGCTACCTCTTTAAATAAAGAGAAAGAATATATGTTAGAAATTATCAAAAACAGGCAGCATGATTTTCTTGGTCTTCGCCACCTTTTTTTTCCTCAATATTTCTGTGCTTCTCTAACTTAAAAATCATGTAACTTGCTCTAGACATTTTTCCTCCTTTTTTCTTTTTTCTTTTTTAGATTAAAATTTCCTTTGCCTCCCCTTATCCACACATATTCATCTTTCTAAATATACACTGAATATTTTAACTATATTTTTTCTTTAACTCATCCTTTATTTTATTCCTCTAATGAGGAATACTGCAGGTATTTGTCATAATGAGATGACTCTGTCTCTATTGCTTTATTGCTTGCTCCAATAAATCCTTCTCTTCAAACTGATAACATGTTACATTCTTTGAAATTTTAAAACCCCATGCTTTATTTTACATTTTAATATTTTAATTATTTTTATAATTATGGAATGTAAATTCTATACTTTATGGTTTGATCAAATTATTTTGTCCAAAATGAGTTTTTGTTTAGTAATTATCTTCTGATTTCAAGTACTCATTTCCTGGATAGCTGCCTTGTTAAATGTTCTTGTACTGAAATACAGCCTTTTTTTTTTCCCCTTCTCTCCTTTCCTGTGTTTATTCTGTTTGTTCCTGTGTCTTACACTAACTGCTCCTTAAAAATTTTCTTCAGAGAATCTACTGAAATGAGTACTCAAATAAGCACTGAAATGAGGTTCATTGGCTTCCCTAGATTTTCCTTCTTGCCACTTTTTGAGATGTGTGACATTTTCATTTTTCTTATCACCAGAATACTTTTATCTTTCAAAGACAACAGAGTAGTCTTGCAATGATGTTAGCAGCGTCCCTCAGAACTGATTTATCTTATTTGGCGTATGTCAGGGCAAAAGGTCTCAATTAGATGAAATCTGAAGCTGATCCCAACTCAAGAATGACTTGATTACATATCAACTCAACCTAAGAGTTTTCCTTGATTTAAAGTTTCAAAAATGTTATTAACATCTCTTTATTGTCAGCTATTTCTACCCAATCATGTTCATGGGGTGGGTTTGTTGGTGGTTTGGTTTTATTTTAATGATCTGGTGGTGATTTATTTATTTATTTATCTCAATTAAAAGCAAACTCCGCAATTAAATATTTTTTGCTACTGTTACACATAGCTTCTAAAACAAGAACATGTTTCAGGCTCTAGATCAAACAAAGTAACTTATAAGAAACAGAGTATAATTTTTACACAGGTGACAATGTTCTTTGTAACGTATTTCAATATTCTGTGTTTTGCCTTTCTACAGTACTGTTACTTAGCCATTACTAGGTATAGCTTTTTTTTTCTTTCTGTTTTGCATCAATCTTTTTAATAGTTGTAGTGAAAATTAAAAATACGTGAGAGGCCAGTATGCTTCATTCTCAGTAGTAACTTTATATAGAATCCTGTCAGCTCACACCAGTGAGGACTTGTCATTGATTGTTTGTTTTTTTCCTAAATACCTTATTTTTAAAATAAATTAAATATTAAAAAAAATTTTTTTTGGTATTTTAACAGATAAGAAAAATGTAACTTGTCTTCTAAAAATGTGTTGGCATCTATGGTTAAAGAAAAGTACACCAAAAATACAGGGATTTAGATTAATGAACTTTTATGTGCCTTAAGTACACAAACTGGGAACATAATTACTTCAGGCTTTTTCAATAGTCAGAGAAACCAGTGGAAACCTAAAAAATAAAATTTAGTAGCACGAATCATCTTCTGAATTGCTCCTCTGTCTTCACTGATTGTAAATGACATTGAGAACATCCAGCCTTCTGTTTAATGTATTTCATTTGAAAAAATAAAGAAACTTCAGATGTCAAAGCTATGACTGAGGACTCCATGTTTTGGCCCTATCTTTTTTTGTATAGCCATTTCTATAGCAATAAATAAATAAAAAGATAGGAAATATTTCTCATAACTCTGTTTAAATGACTATTAAAACTAAAGCTAATGAAATTTTATGATATTTGGATGTATTCCATGTTTGTAATATCACTTCATTATGCATCTTTATGTGTTCTATAATTAAAATATTTATACTGAATGCACTCTTTTATTTCATGAATATGTTCATTCTCTAATGACTGCAGCATAAAAACTCCTTGAACACATTCTGTCTGTATGCACAAGGAATTTATCATGTAGATGTTCATATTAAACAATTAAGCAAATAAAGAAATACTCCAGAGCCTCATATCATTACATTGAAACTGCCATAGTTCATTTGTTGTTATAGAATTACAAAGAATGTTTATCCTTTCTGTATTTATCTAACACCGCCTAATATATGAGGTCACAGAGGGAGAAGAGCTATGTTTCTAGAATATTTGTAAGTTAATTGAACAAAAATGCCTTCCTGAAAGGATTTAAAAAAAAAAAATACATTATTAAAGTTCCCTTGTAATGTAGAAGTTGCTTTGTAACTAGAGGTGTTAGTATATGTACTATGATCACTAATGGAGTGACTTTTAACTTTTGTAAATTAAAGTCAGGATTCTTGGGAAAAATTTAGATTTATTTAGTATTGGTTATGTTATTAGTTGTTTAGGATTTGTTTTAACATTTCCAATGTCATACTTATTCTTTTTTTAATCTTCACACATAAGCATTTCAAATATATATGAAATGTCTACAGTTGTATTCACTTTATTTGTTGCAACTTTCAGAAGAAGAAGAGTTACATTTACTTTTCAAATTTGTCAGAACTGAAGAAGATGTTTAAGTTCTTTAGAACATAAAAAGGACCACAGTGGTAAGACTGAAGGTCCTTCTAGCCTAGTATTTTGTCTCTGAGGCAGCAGGCAAAACCAAATACCTAAGTAAAATGTCAGAAGAGGGCAAGGATATATGACTCTTCCGTAAAAGCATCCTCTTATATTCCAGCCATTTCAGAAAGACATTTTAATATAACTGTCAATAACCTAAACATCTTTCTACTGGGTAGTAGCTTAATTATTTTTAAAGTGTGAAGTTTAAACATGAAATCAGTAATCTTGTCCCATGTGCTTCACAATATATGCAATGTTTTCACTTATGTGAAATCTAACACAACTTTGCCAACAAATGCAGCCTGAGCAGTAACTGCATGCATTTTCATTTTGTTCTTGGATCATATTTTAAACAACAAGTAACAGGTAGCATCAAGTAAATACCGTTTGTTGGCCCCTGCCTATATGAACAACATATATTACAAAGATGAACATTAAACCATGGGTTTTTTGTTTTGATATGAACTTCTGTACAGTGAATATATAATTTATATATATATATATATATATATATATATATATATACATATATAAAGACAGAGAGAGAAAGAGAAAATACTAAGCAATAGTCACTGTAATTGAAGAGTACTGTTCCTGAGCCTGTGGTTTTCCAGGACATATACAGACTGAGCATGTTTTATTGCCACTGTGATGAATTATTCAAAAAAGAAGTTATTAGGAAGCTGTCCTTTTGAAAAGGATTAACTGTGGAAACTCACCCTTTTCTCAATCGCCGGACAATACAACTGAAACACTCAAGATACAAAGCACTGTGTTGGCAATGTCAATCGTAACCCAACCTTTACTGCAGCTCACAAAGATGATTTAAAGTAAGTTATTTGGTACTGTAGGCCTCTTGACATTTATTTGTTTGGTTTGTTTTTTTCCATTTTTTTTAATAATTTAGGTTGCAAGGCCTTAAGGAGAGGTCAGCCTCTCAGCCAGTAGTTCTTTTATTCTGATGTTAGCCACCTAAAGGTTAAGTATCTAGTAAGATATTCAGCTTTAATGAGGAATGAAAGAGGGGCAGATGTCTCTACTGAATAAAGAGAAAGTTAAGTCTTGACTGTACTTCAGATGGCTGAATTTAGATGTGATGAATTAATCCTTACTAGTTTAAAGCAGTGCCTGACATTGGAAGTTTTTAATATTTATCAACAACTCAAAGCTACTGAGATACAGTTAAGGGGAATGCAATAGTAAAATCCAGGCTGCTTACAGCAAACAATATAGAATTCTCATGTCCTTTTCCCTACAATTGCCTCTGAATTTCAAAAGCAGACACAAGTTTGTCCTCAGTCCCTTGCTGCAAGATGTTTAGTGCCATGTGATGTCCTGTTGTTTGTATGAGTACACAGAATCAGGCAACAAAAACCATAGTATGCTTCATTAGACTCATTCCTGCTGCTATGGCTTGATTCCAGCTTGGATAATTATGCTCTGCTACCTACATTTCCTGGGGTTTCAATTGGATATGCTATTCATCTAGACTTACTGCTTCAATTCAGAAAATGAAATTACTTAAAAGAGTCTTAACTGAAAAGTAAAATCACTGAACAGAACTGTTTTTATTCTAGCTCAAACAAGGAAACATTTAGCACCTTCCCCTCTACTCTGATACTAAGCGTTATTTAAACTTAAGAAAATATTATAAGGTATCCTGCAATCTTTTATTTCCCTTCATATACCTCAATATCTTTGCTGTGCCAGTAGTTAAAGATTCAAAATATCAGAATCTTGTGCATCATATCCAAACTGCAAAATACACAAAAGTTTTTGAAGTCTGTGCTGGGTTACACCCATCCTGCATGGGTGCTGTAAGAACCCAGCCCCCAATTGGACAAAAGAAACTTGATCCAGGTGGACAGAGAGAGACTTGCTTTTCTCCCTCCCAGCAGAAGGGGTCCCCTGGGTCAAAGGTGGTCTATTCCACTCCCCCTTCCTGTCCAGCAAGCCTATAAAAAGGGCAGGCATCTTTCACTGCTCTCTCTTTCCTTGCCTCACCTGCTCAAGAGATCATCTGCTGCTTGCTGCTTCCTGTACTGGCCACATAGTCTGGGCCTATCTTCCAAGCTGCATCCATGCTTTTTAAAGAACTGAATCCACTTACATCCAGGGAAATACAAGGCCATCCAGGCTTGGTTTTGTATATTTTCCTATTTATGCAAACCCTCACTGTTATTGCTATATACATATATTGTTAAAAAATTTACCTCTTTTACTTCCAAAGCAACTATTTCTTTCATGAATTTACTTCTCCTTTTCCCCTACCCTTTTTTGTTTTACCTTACCAGAAAAAGGGAGGGGGAGGAGGGGGAGAAATCTCAATCTGTTCCCATTCAAGCTTTTAAACTCTAGTTAAAGTTCAAACCAGCACAAAGTCATACCATGTTCTTTGATCATTTCATGACCTTACATTCTCCAAAGATACATATTTAGTGCTTTCATTATCAATTTTACCTCTCTCCTCCTGTATCCCACAGTTAGGTTTCTTTGTTTGAAACACTCAGGTAGATGCATCGTAACAAACTATGGCACACTCCTTCCCAACTGGACAGTGAGAGGATCTGAATCTGGGAATCTATACCAGAATTTAATGCTACAAATATAAGTCAATTTAATCTTAGTTTGTCTTTGATATTAAAAAAAAAAAATAAAAAAACTGTAAGTAGATATAATCACCTTAGGGGAAAATTGAGAACATTGGCCTAAATTTTTAGTTTATTGGAAGACAAAGAAATAATGAAGAAGAGCGAAAGGAATTACAGAATATAAAATTGGAGAAACAGTCACTGTCTCATCATAAAAATTAGTAAAATGATATTTCTTTTGTGCGTATGTATATGACGTTTCTAGTGCCGTAGGGAGTTAGATTATTTCAAAAGGTAATGGGTCATCTGAAATGGTTCTGAAAATTACAACACTAACATTGGCTACAAAGATTTAGTTAAAGAAAAAAAAGCAAAGAAACAACAAAAACCCTACAAAGAACAAATATAACACCAAAAACCCCCACAGCAATACAAGAAAGACATTTAGCTTAATTTACTCAAATCTCATCAATTAGTATTCAAAGTCATGAGAAATATGGAACAGAATGATCTTATAACTGCATCATGTGCAGGGTTTTCTCTGCATAAAATACTTTTGAAATCTCTGTTTCAACTAAGGTGCCAACCAGATCACATCCATGTCCCTGAACCATTGTATCAGAAAATCGGATTTCGTATAGAGGTGATATAGCAGGGCTTACAGCACCAGACTCAGTGATTTTTCTTGAGTTTCTCATTCTTCTATCTACTAAACACAGTACAGGCAATGCTGACTGCTTTAATCTTTCAGGGCATATTTTATGTTTCAGTTAAAGGTTCTTAAAGAATGAGGCACAATGGAAAAAAATATATACGCTATTATTACTTGTAAAATGTTACAAGTAATTTATTAACTATAACAGCAAAAGCAATTTATTACTTAGCACTTAGCATAGCAAATGAGTAATAGTTACACACATGCCATCATGTACTAGATATGGTAGCACACAGTGGAGCATAGTCCAGCCCCCCAGATGGCAAGGCACCAACACTTACAAGTGTCCTCATGATGACAGCATTGGTCGAAATCGGTCACCACACCATACCATAGCTCTGAGTTAATTATATACCACCTGCATCCTGCCATGTACAGCCAGTACGTGCCAGGACGTGGGCAGAGCATGCCCCTTAATGATGTAATTTAAAAAGCACCACTGTGCTTGCACCATGACAGAAGGGTGGTCTTCCTGGACCCCTGAGGGTCGTGACTTCATCCTCCCTCCTCTTCATCACCTACCTAATGACCTTCCCTCCACCCAATTACATCCTTTGTGGTTTCAGTGGCACACAGCCCAGTTTCACAGAGTGGGTAGAGGTCTGTTTTTCTGCTTGCTTCCTCTAATCTTTACCTTTCAGTTGTGCTTTAACCTTCAGTTCTTACATTACAATACAGTTAAACAACAATAGGGTCTTGTTTAGCAGTCACATATGTAGAGTTACAATACAATAGGGTCTTGTTTGTTGGTTACTGTCTACAGAGCAAAGATAATTTATTCCCATCACAGATAGTTTTTCCATCACTTTATTTATCACTATTTATTATTTTCTCTCTCTCCTTCCTCTTTATCTAGTTCTTTAAAGAGTCCTTAAAGTATGGCAACTTGGTTCTTGCTTCCTCTCTCTCACATTTCCTTTATCTAGCCAGAACAAGAACAGTGTGACACAAGATGAATTATCTCCATTAATTTCCAGCATACTAACACTACATGTAAACTCAGCATGCTCCAGTGCAAAATGCCTTTAAGAAGTATCGATTCTTTCATAATTTAATTTTAAAGTTGTGAGTATTGGAAAACCTGACTGGACTTACACTCTACTTGCTATTTAATGACTTTCCCAAGTCACAAAGAAGTCTCTATAAATTCTCTGTAAGACTGTGTCAACTTTTGTTTCCTTCTTTTTCTGGGAATATTTTATTCTTTGAAATTGCAAACCTACCTTCTCTCCTCTTTTTTTTTTTTTCCATACTGATGATAAAATAGAAGGGCTAACATGTCTTCCTTTAGGTTGCAGCTAATTTTATCTAACTACTGGTAGTATTTAAACAACCATAATGCACAGGAATACTAATATTCCTTTTAATGTCTGTAACATAAGGAACGCAGAGAAACATACACATATTCATAAGAATATAGACATTTCACACAACGCCCCCCTCTCTCCATCACCCAAACAACTGAAATTTACAAATTGCATGTGTTCAACTTCTCAAAGTAATCTAAATGGGTTTCTACTCTCTCTCTCATGAAGATTCCTGATAAAAAACTAAACCAAAAAAATGTAAGTTTCAATTACAGCCACAGATCTTCTGTGCTTCATTGAATTTTCTGTTGATTTTTTTCCAGTGGAAATAATCACAGGATCACAGGATCACAGGAAGTTAGGGTGTGTCAGTGTGAGCTTAAATTCCCCCCCCTACCAACAATAACCAGGCTAGCTCAGTCTGGAAGCAAATGAAAAACTGTATTTACAAGCAGAGTCTAAAATCTACGATGAAATGCAATGAATATGTACAAATATACAAAATTCACAACATTTACAAATATATACAATCAACAGAAAAGCACAATCGATCTCCCTTTGCTTCCCCCCAAGGGGACCCTCCCAAAGGGGCCTCTCTCTCCCAGGAGCTTCCCCTCAGACCCCCCTGGACAGAGAAGCAGAGTTAGTTAAGCAGAAAGTTGTTAACTTAGCTGCCAAGGTCAGTGTGTTATCTTCAGCCAGAAGAGAAGAAGAAACAGCAGCCAGACAGCCCAGCAACTGCCCCCACTGCTGAACGCAGAATGTGCAGAGTGCCTACTTTGTTTTGGGTAATAGTTCTTAAACATTTCTATCTATCCAATGGAAGTGTTTAGAACAATCGTTATTTTGCTTTCTTACACCCAATAGTGACTTATTTACATTCTTTCACTTTCTCTGTTTTGAACTTTGCAAGGAAAAATTAAAAAGACAGTTTCGAACCATCACATAGGGGTTGGAAGGATCCTCTGGAGATCGAGTCCAACCACCTTGCCACGGCAGGACCTGTTCAAGTTGCAGAGGAGCACATCCAGATGGGTCTCGAAAGTCTCGAGAGAAGGAGACTCTATAATCTCTCTGGGGAACCTGTTCCAGTGCTCCATGGCCCTTACAGTAAAGAAAGTTCTTCCTCATGCTGAGTTGGAACTTCCTGTGCTATAGTTTAAATCCATTGGCCCTTGTCCTATCACAGAGTGTGAGTGAGAAGAGGCTGTCTCTTCCTTCTTGACACCTAGCCCTCATATACTTATAAACATTTATTGAATCCCTTTTCAGTCTGCTCTTCAACCATTTGTCTCTTTATGGTTTGCCCAACAGAAATAGTCTTTCAGAGACATCAAGAGCAGTCTTTGTAAGTCTGTGAAGCCCATGACTGTATCTGTGTGACCTGTCTTTCCTTTCTTCAGATATCTTACTATCTTTCAGCTGTATCCTGTACCCTGTTACATGTGAATGTGCTTGTATCAATATTTTCTGTGTGTTCTGTGCATCCAGATTATATACACTTTCTCCTATGAGTTGGATGAAAGTCAGCAGTTTGGTTCTTGACTTTCCTATAAGTAAAATTCATCTGCTGAAATGGTAAATTTGTAGTCCTGTGTAAAGTTTATTTGTGCACAAATTTATAGTTTTGGAAGTTGTCACGGTAGGCCCAAACAGGCCCAGCACAAAATGTTATTAATATTTTATTAATATTTGCCATATCATTTGTAAATTAAACAATATTCCTTAACAGAAGTGTTACATTAATATGTAGTGAAATATGCTCTTTTATTTCAGGTCCTGCTAATTTGGTCTCTAAATGGTGTTCCTGTATAGTGCTGAGTGCTTTGATCAAGAATTACGTCTTACTTAATTTCATCTTTTTCAAAAAATATATTTTTTTTACACTTTTAATTGCAATTTACAAATGTTTGGTTCTGTTTGGACCTATGCTATTTTAATTTTCTTACTTTGTTTTGGAAGTATTTTAAGTTTTCTCTTATCAATCCTTTTTTTAACTCTTTGTTGCAGATTTTGGTTTCCAGTTTCCTTGACAACTAGCCTGGACTGTCTTATTTTCCTTACAGACTTTTTGCTGTACCCACAATTTCTAAAGCTTGATATAATCTAAACATTTTTGAGTGGTGATTCATCTGGTGATTTTACTATGATTTTCATTATTTTATTATAATTGTTATCATATGGAAACTGTTATGGAATTTTCCTAACTATTCTAGATACAGGTCTGTCTAATTTAATTATTTCTTCACTTGAAATTTTGAACCTTTGACTTTTTTGATAAGGTAATGTTATAACAAAAGCTTCTGTTGTTATATAAAAAAGACCTCTAGCATTTTCCTATCCTTACATTCAGAATTTCCATATAGATATTACATACTTCCTTTAATATATTTCACATTATAAGTCAATTTTAGGTTTCTAAATGTTTTTGCTTGGCTCTTTTTTTCTCTTTTCTTGCTTAGGTCCTTTATCATCCTTATCTGTGCTTCTTCTCTCACATAATATTTAAGCTCAGAGTCATTAGAATATTTGAAACAGTGGAGGGTTTGTTTTTGTTTTTCTTAATGTTATTGCTATAAGAGAAGTCTGAAGCATCTGTGTCAGAGCTATATTTGTTCACTGAATCTCTTGTTGGAATAATTTCAGTGCAGGAGTTGTATCAAAAAAATGCATATCTCTTTGTTAGGTGTACAACCAATTTAGATCAGATATATATTTAGTCTGTGATTGTTTTGCATAATATGATTTTCTCAGCTTTTGAGCAGAACTCTTTTTTTGTTTTTGTTTTGATTTGTTTGTCTGGGGTTTTTTTGTTTGTTTTTAAATAAGCTATATTGCCTTCAATTATTTAAATGTATATACATATTTGGATGAGTTTATGCATGCTTATATATTGTTTATACATTTTTCCTAATGTCATTACCCTCAAACACAGAGATAAAGAGCAAGTATTCTTTATCTTAATCATATATATGATCTTTCTAGTGTCTCATATGACACTAACAAAATCTTTAATATTAGCCCTTAGTGTAAAGTAAAGTTAATTAATTAGTAGAACTTTTCATCTGAACTTTCTAAGTAATCAGTGAGGTAAAAAGAATATTACTCATGTATATAGTAGAAGCTCACTATTCTTTAACAATAATAAAATCTGTATTGTGGAGCTCCATTATTTACATAAATATTTTTGACAAACATAATGATGCTTATAGTATAGGTTTCTATTTACTTGATTTTTTTAAATTAAGGAATCAAGTTAGTAAACAGAGAAAAAGACTTGTAAAGTATTTTAAAAGAGGAATTGATTTAAATAAAACCACATAAATTCTGAACAGCTCTATTGCCGTTTTGTAAAAAGCTAAACATAAATGCAGGTTGCTTTTAACTAATAAGTAGGTGCCAAAGTTTCCCCAAAATAAACACCTAAATAAAATCATTACAATGAGAGACCTAAAAGTTGATGCAAGATGTAAAGAAGGTCTGTGGTTTTCAGGTACTGATTTCAGCACAAGTTTAGTTCATGACATTGGAGAGAAATTTGAGTAATGTTTAAAGGAATAATGCTGGAAAATCAATTGCAAGAGTAAAAACTATTTAAATTCCCCCACAGTGTGGAAATAAATTCTGTTCAAAAAAATCTCGAAACAAAACAAAGAAAATAATTCCCTGGCACTCAGCCACATGTATGAATTTTAAAACCATGCACATACATTGAAAAATATTGGCAGAAAATAGCAAATAGTTAGAAAACAGGAAAGAAATTCTCTCTCTCTTTTCCAGGAAAGTTTGTATATGACTTTGATGTTGATAGCAGTGAGATCCTACTGAGAAAACTGAGAATTTTTACATACGTTTTTCCTCCATACAAGTGATCATGTTTCCTCAATGCTTTTCAGGTAATTGAAACAACAGCAATTACTTGGTTTAATCTATTTTGCCATATTTGAAAAACTGTTGATATAGCTATCTCCCATTTTACTCTATATTACAGAATCACAGAAACATTCATGTTGGAAAAGACCCTCAGGATCACCAAGTCCAACCAATAACCCTACTCTACAAGGTTAACCCCTAAAGGATATCCCCAAGTATCACATCTAAATGACCTTTAAACACATCCAGGGTTGGTGATTCAACCACCTCCCTGGGCAGCCCATTCCAATGCCTGACCACTCTTTCCATGAAAAAAAATCTCCTAATGTCCAGTCTAAATCTACCTAGTCACAGTTTGAGGCCATTCCTTCTTGTTCTATCACTAATTACCTGTGAGAAGAGATCAGCACCAGCCTCTCCACAATGGCCTTTCAGGTAGCTGTAGACAGCAATGAGGTTGCCCCCTCAGCCTCCTTCTTTCCAAACTAAACAGCCCCAGCTCCTTCAGTCACTCTTCATAAGATTTATTCTTCAGGCACCTCACCGGCTTTGTTGCCCTCATCTGCACTCTCTAGCACCTCGACATCTCTCTTGTATTGAGGTGTTTTGTTTTGACACAAAGCAGATATTAATTTAAAAAGTAACATTTTGACATGAAAAATAAAAGGAGGGCTTATCAGATTTTCACTACATTTTTCTAACTGCATAGCTGAACCATTTGATAATGTGTGTTGTTAGGCACAAATACTTTTATTCTCTGGTTAAGAGTTTCATACAAGTAAGTCATCACTGGATTGTTTTTCTAACAAGTTCTTTCTTTTTAATTTTAAGATAATTTTTTTCAAAAATACATTGTGATATGTGATGGTTTCAAGACTGTCTTTTTAATTTTTCTTCACGAGTTCAAGCAGGGAAAGTGAAAGAATGTAAATAAATAACTATTGAGTGTAAGAAAGCAAAATATTGATTGTTCTAAACACTTCCAGGTAGAAATGTTTAAGAATCTCTACTCCAAACAAGGTTGGAGAGTTGGGCAGTCTCAGCTTGCTTGCTGGACTTCTGTCTGCTGTTTCTACTTTTCTGGCTGAAGATAACACATTGACCTTGACAAACTAAGTCTAACAGCCTCTCTGTTTCTTAACTCTCTGCCTTCTGCCAGGGGAGTCTGGGGGGATTCCTTCTGGCTGGAGGGGAGACCTCTTGGGGGAAGGCCCTTTGGGGGAAGCAAAGGGGGTTTGGTTGTGCTTTTCTGTTGATTGTACATATTTGTAAATGTTGTGAATAGTGTATATTTGTACATACTCATTGCATTTCATCATAGATTGTAGATTTGCTTATAAATACAGCTTTCATTTGCTTCCAGACTGAGCTAGCCTGGTTATTGTTGGTGTGGGACGGGGATTTCAGCTCTCACACTGTTACACGATAATAAAATTGAGTTACCTTAATATACACCAGTGGAGATACTGAAGCATAAAGAAAAACCTGGGGAGGGGTTACCTATGAACTTCATAGGTACAGGGAGGTGAGAAGGAAAGCCACTTGCACTCTGATCTTCAGTGAACCTAGGAAGACAAAAAACTATTTGCAATGTAGGAAAACAAATAAGCAAGAATTATTTCTTTCTTACATGCTTTTGCTCTTATTATAACCTTCAAATGGCCTCAGATTTTTTTTTAAATAAGTAGTTTAAAAATAGTAGTATGTTAGTAGATCAAGTGTTTTAAGCAAAAAGAAAATAATCCTGGTTATATGAAATCACAGATGTTTTTAGCGCATCTTGAGCATATTAAATCACCTGATGAGATGATTCGTATTTCTTCAAAGATGGAGAAAGCTTATCTGTGGAAAGAACTTCAAAATATATTTTCAATGAAAGTAGATTTCTAGTCCGGTAATAAAAATAGCAGCAAACATCAGAAAATGTGAGGATATCTAATCTAATCTAATAGAGAGGTACAGTCAAACAGCAGAAGAATTGGAGTTAATCTTTCACCTGAGATAATAAGCCAACACCTTGTAGATTAAAGCAGTGTTATTACTGCTGCTTTAAAAGAGGAATTTCTATATTTGTTTAGTTGAATCAAACTTTAACTTCTGTTTTAGTCAAACCTTTACATCCTAAGTAAAAAGGAATTCCTCTCCAAAAGAAATCCCCAATCCTTCTCCCCTACAAAAAAAAAAAAAAATCAAAAACCAAACCAAACCGAAAAAAACCCACACAAAAAACACCACCAACAAAAAACCCCACCAAAACCCAAAAGACCACTTTGAGTGACATTTTTACATATAATGAAAATTTTATATTTCTTGTTTCCACATGAATAATTATAGAATCATAGAATTGTTAGGGTTGGAAGGGACCTCAAGGATCATCTAGTTCCAACCCTGCTGCCATGGGCAGGGACTCCTCACACTAGAGCAGGTTGTCCAGAGCCACATCCAGCCTGGCCTTAAAAACCTCCAGGGATGGGGTTTCTACCACCTCCCTGGGCAACCTGTTCCAGTGTCTCAGCACCCTCATGGTGAAGAATTTCTTCCTAACATCTAATCTGAATCTATCCATTTCTATTTTTTTTATTCTCCTTAGTCATATTCTTTCCTATTATTTTTTTGAGGGACTACATCAGTCCTCAGAGAAAACATTTATTAATAAGTTATTAAATAATTGGGTATCTAAGGCCAGCTAATAATACTTTCCTGAAGTCAGAATAACTCATGTTCCTAATTGGAATTGTATCAAAGTACTAGCCTATTTAAATGAACACTCTAATCTGGATATTATAAATATAGTTCAATATCATCATAGTCATATTTAGATCTGTTCAACATCTAATCAATATGTTAATGCAAAACTCCACTCTTTCGTCATCAAGTGACAATTCTATTTTTTTGTTTGTTTGCTTTTAACCAAGCTGCTAAAATACACACTCTGTATCCAACCTTTTTTTGGCTTAATGAAACTGTTCTACAGTTGAACAGTTTTCATGCCTGACCATGCTTTCCCAGGAACAAACTAAAATACCTACTGGAATTGTGGTGTGACATTTGAATGTGTATCAGGGTGAACCACAGAAATGTTATCCAAATATTTATATTTCCAGAAAGGATATCTACTTATCCTGTAAAAAAATCTCTAAGTTTGTTTGGTTGGTTGGTTGGTTGGTTTTGGGTTTTGCTGTTGTTTGGTTTGGTTTGGTTGGAACAATTATACCAGCAATGATCATGATTTTATTTAGGTTACAAAAAGAGAATTATCAACTTGTTTTAATGCAGCTGAAGAAATAAGACTTTAAAAAACAAAATGAAACAAACAAACACAGGCCCACAACCATTCACAGAGAAGGATAAAAGACAAAATGGGAACCCAGTAGTATGTTACTTTTCTAAATACTGAATGTAGATTTCCTGTTGAGAACCAGGAAACTTGCACTACACAGAGAAGATGCAGAAACAAGTATAGTATTTGAATTCATAATGCTACATGATCTGACTACAGATAGTAATATCCAAAGTAACATACACTTAAACAATGTGTACATACATGTCTGATTAACATTTATACACTAAGCAATAGTCATTAAGGAAAAAATATGCAAGAAACAGGCAAGATTACATACTTCAGATAATTGATAAAATTAGAAGTTATGCTTACCTACTCAAGAGGATGATTTTATATTTTAAAGGGATTCAATTGTTGTCAAGAAGATACTGACTATAGCGGGAGATATTACTTGATCAGATAGCTACCACTAAGCAGGAAGAATATGAGCATCAAACTTAGAAAATCCTGTGAACACCTGTCAAAGACTAGCAAAAAACCTCTTACAATAGAATAAAAAACAGAACTAATAGAATTAATAATAATGAACGTTAATGAGAATTAATATATAATCTTAGAAATAAGTCTAATGTATTCACAACAGTTTGGATTTCTTCTGTTGTTGGGATAATCAAACAGCTTATAACTCTTGAAATACTTCAAGTGCAGTGAAATTTGTACACTGCATTTTAAAGGTTAATTTTACCTTTGAAATCATGAATGCTCATACTTCCAGTCAGAGAAAAGAAGCATATATCCATTTAGTATACATATCCAGCCAGAATATCTCCAATTTTAAATAGCCTAGACATGAGCAAAAATTTCAAATAAAGAAACGAAACATAAAACTGTGTGCTGTGCTACAAGCTTCCTATCAAAAAAGTTCTCTAAACCCTCTTTTTAAAGGATTATCCCTAAGCTACAAGTAAGAGAAGGTAGTAAAAAAAAGAAGCTATAGTACTAAATATATAGCCAGTGTCTTATTATCTTTTTAGACTGTAAAAATTAAAGATCACTAATTCTCAGTTATTAGTAACTGGAAAGATGACAAATTTGTCAATTAAAATGAAGATGTACAGAAAGAAGCACTAGTCAAGTTTGAAATGCAAAAACTGCCATCTGATTAAATACTTATTTGTCACTAAAAAGGCTTAGCTAGGAAAAATCTGACTTCTGAATTATCTGCTTAGCTGTAGTTATGCTAAAAGTCATATCTGACTCCTCAGATCCTGGCCTTGGGTGAATATCTAGCCCTGCACTAAGGATGCAGCTTCTTCCATGGGAGTGGCTGCAATGATAGTGTTGCACTGATGTTCCCAGACATGCAAGTTAGACAAGATCAGAAGGCAAAGATATGGTAATTTGTCAAATAGATAACAGATACTAAAAAAAATAAAAATAAAAAAAAAAAAACCCAATATGGACAAGCTTCCAGTATCCAAGTCTTTCCTCAGATCTGAAGCATGAACAATAAAATTTAGTTTATTTCAGTTATACAAAATAAAGGGGTGTTAGAAGAGGAAAGGAAAGTTTTTTCCAGAAGGTAATGTAAGGAGATTGTTAGCTAAGTAATTTTTACTTCTGTGACATAGAGAAGCAAGCTTACAATTATTCGTGATGAAAATTATTGCCGTATATATGACAAATTTTTAATGATTTCTAAAATTTTCAATAAGTGGTTTTAACAGTGAGAGAGCTGAAATCCCTGTCCCACACCAGCAATAACCAGGCTAGCTCAGTCTGGAAGCAAATGAAAGCTGTATTTATAAGCAAATCTACAATCTATGATGAAACGCAATGAATATGTACAAATATACACAATTCACAATATTTACAAATATGTACAATCCACAGAAAAAGGACAACCAAGCTCCCTTTGCTTCCCCCAAGGAGCCTTTGCCAAGGGGCCTCTCCCCACCCCCACCAGAAGGACTCCCAAGAGCCCCCTGGCAGAAGGCAGAGAGTTAAGAAGCAGAGAGGCTGTTAGACTTAGCTCGTCAAAGTCAGTATGCAGGTGTGTTATCTTCAGCCAGAAAAGAAGAGGCAGCAGCCAGACAGAAGCTGAGCAAGCTGCGAACTGCCCAACTCTCCAACCTTGTTTTGAGTAGAGATTCTTAAACATTTCTACCTCTCCAATGGAAATGTTTAGAACAATCATTATTTTGCTTTTATTTATATAAGCATATATATAAGCATATTTTAGTTATACATAAATATTACTATTATTTATTTTTATTACACCCAATAGTGACTTATTTACACTCTCTAACCTTTCTCTGCTTGAACTTTGAGAAGAAAAATTAAAAAGACAGTTTTTAAAACCATCACAGTGGTTCATGCAAATACGTAATCTATGCTGTTGGAAGCATACATATGAGTGAAAGGTGGGGTGAAAGAAGACAAAAACTAAAAGCCAAAACCATAAAACAACAATAAAAAAATCTCAGGAAACTAATTAAGAAAATTAATACCAAGTAGGTATCTCCCTAAGATTCACATATGAGAAATTACAAGCCTTAAGATATTAGTGTTCCACTTTCCTCCAAAGGTTATTTCATCTGCTCTCCTCCTTTGTGTAAAATCCTTGTGCCTAAAATCCTTTCTTGAATATTAATACCAAACCTGTTTCTTTAGAAAATGGCAAAAATTCATTTTTTGAAAAACATCACTAGTATTGCAAGTTCATACAAGAATCTAGTGGTCAGAGCAACAAGTTATCTTTGTAATTATTCCTTACCTGTCCTGATGAAGATTCAAACTTCTTTTTCCTAGAACAGCTTTTATGTCAAAGCTCAGAGACACTATCTCCCCACTTTCAAGTGTCACTGTAATCATTAATTAGTGAGCTTTCTGATCCTCCTCCATGCTTTCTTTAGACTCCAGATATTTTATATAAAGTGCAGCTTCAATAGGTATTTAGAAGGTATTATTTCTCTGTGGGATAGCCAAAAAGCTTTCATGCAGATAATTCTCCAGAAGATTGTCTGAATCCTGAGAGGGAAGTTGCATCTCTTTCTCCCTTCTTAATGACAGAAGTACAAGGAAGATAAGTAATTCATTGTGTGATCTTTGCCTCTGAGCTTTGTTTATAAACCTCTTCCAATGCTTATTTCCTTAAAATGCCTGTCAGCTGGAGTTGCTCATGCTGAGGTAAAACAGTTTTCATTGAGTCTCTTGGACTGAATCATGAACTAGTCTTGAGCTGTCCTGCACTTTAGCAACTTATACATCCATAGAAACTATAAACATTTGAGAAAATTTGGTGCTGGAAAACATATTAAAACTTCTAACATTTCCAGAATTAGTTTGATGCTGATCTAGAGTTTTTGGAATATTAGTTTTATACTTTTTTCCCCCATAATACAGTAGGAGTTTTAATGGTTTAGATATATTTCATCTACTTTGAAATCATGAGTTCATACAATAATTCATGGTAGAAGTAACATCTGGAAATCTATCTCATCCAACTCCTTGACAAAAGTGAGGTTACCTTTAAAATAGATCATGTTCTTACATCCTTGTCCAGTAAACTTCTGGCAGAGATTTAACAACCTCTCTGGAAACCATTCCATTACTGGACCATGATCATTATATTGTCCCTTTTCCTTTATATCAAATTTGTAAGACAGTATCATAGGATCCTAGAGTAATTCAGACTAGAATGCAGATCATTTAGGCCAACCTCTTTTTGAAAGTAGGCTCAAATGTGAGGTCATACCAGGCTGAGGGAGGCTGTTTTCTAAAATGGTTTTGAACACCTCCAAGGATTAAGATTACTCAGCCTCTTTCCTGTGGTCCAAAATGTGTTCCAAGAGGACTTATTTAATGATTTTCCCAAAAAGTGAACTGAGACTGATTGGTCTGTAGTTACCTGGACCATTCTTTTGGACTTATTTGAACATTAATGTAATACTTGCTTTTTCTCTCATCATCAAAGATATCCACCAGTCTCCTAACCTTGTTTGCCACAAATTGTGCTAACTTCCTCCTGGAGTTCAATATAGCCTTCTCAGAAAAGTCTTTGTCATTTCTACAACCCTCCAAGTAGAAATCTAAAGATCACTTCAGACTTCAGTGCCTTACTAAATAGTAGAAATTTCTAAATCAAAAGCTTTGCAACCAGAAATAGCCTTTTACAGTCACGATTTTTCTTTTCGGCTAAAAGCAGACATGTCACAGACAGCTATCTCACTGAAGTATTTTTAGTCTGGGAGATGTTTTCATTTTGGCCTCAGCTAAATGACTCATCAGACCACACCTTTAACATGATTGTCCTCATTAAATCAACTTTTAGCTTATACCAACTTGGGAAGCAATGAACAGTTAATAAAATTGACAATTTACTAGAAGAATCTGATATAAAGAGGCATTGCCTTCAATATTTATAACAAACTAATCAAATATCTGTATTAAGAAGCCTACCCTATAATTTAAGAATAGTATCACTCAGGCACCTCAGAATAGGTATCCTATTTCCTTAAAGTGTGTTATTTTGTGGTATTGTGATTCAGAAAAGATCAATAAATAAATGACAGTAACTGAGCTGAACTTAATGTCACATCATCTCTGGAAACATCTTTTTGATCTCAAGTCTGGTTCAGCTTGTCCAATGAAGCATGAAGATTAATAGATCTCTCAGGTATTTCCTACTACAAGAAATACTAAATAAAACCAGGAAAGTGCAAGATGAGTACATATTCTCTTCAGAATGCTGTGGGGAAGAAGGATTTTAGGGAAGAGATAATGAATAGTGTGAAACAGTTTTCTTTGTAATCAACATGATGAGATAAATTGTCTAGGTTAAAGGAAGACAAAAAACAACATCAATGCCTTTGTAGTCTATTATTTGTGTGATGGTTTGAAACTGTCTTTTTAATTTTTCCTTGCAAAGTTCAAAACAGAGAAAGTGAAAGAATGTAAATAAGTCGCTATTGGGTGTAAGAAAGCAAAATACAGATTGTTCTAAACACTTCCATTGGATAGATAGAAATGTTTAAGAACTATTACCCAAAACAAAGTAGGCACTCTGCACATTCTGCATTCTGCAGTGGGGCAGTTGCTGGGCTGTCTGGCTGCTGTATTCTTCTTCTCTTCTGGCTGAAGATAACACGTACTGACCTTGGCAGCTAAGTTAACAACTTTCAGCTATAACTAGCTCTGCTTTCTGTCCAAGAGGGGTCTGGGGGGGAAGCTCCTGGGAGAGGGAGGCCCCTTTGGGAAGGGTCCCCTTTGGGCGGAAGCAAAGGGAGATTGGTTCTGCTTTTCTGTTGATTGTATATATTTGTAAATGTTGTGAATTTTGTATATTTGTACATATTCATTGCATTTCATCGTAGATTGTAGATTCTGCTTTGTAAATACAGCTTTCATTTGCTTCCAGACTGGGCTAGCCTGGTTATTGTCGGTGGAGGAGGCGGGGGAAATTTCAGCTCACACTGACACATTTTTATTTTTTGGCGCCCAATGTGGGACTCGATTGCTTGTATGATTTATTCCTGCTCAGATTAGGAAGCAGAATGAAGCTGTTTTGGATTTTGAGTCATTCTATTTCATCTATTATTGGTGCAGTTGTCTACAGATGGGCCGTTTCCTGCATGATAGACAAGATTGTGAGATATGTGGCATATAAGTCATTTCTTTGGGTTAAGAACAAGTTACTAAATATTGTTGAATTCTGTTGTGGTCTTATTGGGCTAAGAAGATATGGTAACTCAATTATGAATCTGTTAGCAGACACATTTGAGTTTGTTACTCCTCTTACAACTACAGAGGGTCTTTGGAACCAGTGGTACTCTAGATATCTTGTGCTAACATTAATTTTGTTGCTTCTTGGAATAATCATATGCCTACAGATAGCACTGTGTCAAGAAAGATATAAGGCTACTTGCTCTTCCAACCTGCGTAGATGTAAGAGGAAATATAGAAAAGCTCAGAGAGGTTCGGAATTGGTTTCTAATTCTGATTACAGTGACCAGAAAATCACAGTTCAGGTTTGTGAGAGAGATGCCGACGGCCTTAACTTAGAGCCAGCAGCAGTAGCTGCTGGACCTTTGCCAGAATATGAGATAACAGACACAGCTGCGCAGGCAGACATAGTTACACAGACAGAAAGGGCTGCGCAGGCAGACATAGCTGTGCAGGCAGACACCATTAACGAGGCACAGTCTCCTCCTCCTCCCTCTGCTGCCCAGATGGATGCAGCAGTGGCTGCAGGATCTCAAAGCACACCTCCTCCCAACCCTGCACAGACCCCCTCTGCTCCTGCTAACCCTGAACAAAATTCTTCTACTCCTTCCAACTCTGCTGTGAATGTGAAAGCCAATCCAGTAAATTCGGTGGCCACTGTCAGCAGAAAGCGCAAAGGAGCTGCAGGAGGAGATGCAGATGCTGCAGATGGAGATGAGGGTCCTTCTACTCAGGGTCCCTCTGTTAAGAAAGATCCTTCTGGAGAGGAAGACAAGGTTCCTCTGTTAAGAAAAATCCTTCTGGTGAGGAAGAGAGGGTTAGCCTTAAAACTCTGGCAGACCTCTTGAGACC